>NW_026294491.1:3417010-3632010 GCF_007827085.1 Peromyscus californicus insignis
CAAGAGCTGCCGTGTGGGTTCTGGGAACTGATCCCAGGTCCTCTGCATGAGCAACAGGTGCTCTTAACCACTGAGCCATCTAGCCAGCCCAATAAATAGATACCATTTTTAAATTTAAAAATAAAATAAAACCACACTGAAACTCATTGGGTGTTGGGGTGTTGGGGAAGCTACAGTGCAGTGTGGCCTTCTGAACTAGACCCCTCCTAAGTGATGATCCATCATGGGAGCAGGAGATGGAGCATCAGACTCCCTAGTAATAAAGACAGGAAGGGACAGCCTGAAGGACAGAAGCCGGGAGGAAGCATCATTGGAACTGTAGAGTTCACAAGTGTAGAGGAGCTCTGGAGGGGAGAGGATCCCGGGAAGCAGGAGCTGGTGCAGTCTGAGGGGACACAGCTCAGACTCCAACCCCTCAGCTCAGGTATCTCCAGCCATCACAGACCCCCACCTCCTAGCCAGAGGAGAGGCTGCTGGGCCTGGGGTCTCCCTCCCAGATGGCAAACAGGGTGAAAGGAAGCTGAGAACCCCATGCCTTGAGGCCTCTAGTGTGTGAGAACGGGCTGCTGACCTCCTTCAGGAGAGCAAGGCTTCACGGGCTTGAGAACGGTCCCCACACTGGTGGGAAGTGGTCGCTGAGCAGCAGACCTCCAAGAAGTCCTGAATGTGATTCAAAGGAGCTGCCAGGAGACAGCCTCAGGTCTGGGACCAGAGGGGACTAGTGAGGACATGCACACAGAGGGGCAAGGAGAGCCAGGGCCCAACCAAGCCAGGATGCAGGACTTAGGGAGGAGAACTGGGGCCGCCAAGTCCTGTTTGGTGTCAAATGCACAGTGTCCACCGCTTTTCCCTCTGGTGATACTTTGTGTGCACTCAACAAACAAAGCTTGTCTGCAGACCAGAGGGCAGAGCCAGCCACAGTTAGCTATCGAGGCCAGGCAGTGGTGGCACACACCTTCAGTACTAGCACTCAGGAGGCAGAGGCAGATGAATCTCTGTGAGTTCCAGGCCAACCTGGACTACAAGCAGATTAATCTAATCTAAAAGAGAAACAAAGCCAGGCAGTGGTGGCACACACCTTTAATCCCACCACTTGGGATCTCATGCCTTTACTCCCAGTACTTGGGAAGTACACACGTCATTAACCCCAGCACTAGGAAAGTTGCGACAGGAAGTGATATGGCTGGGTGAAGACAGGGATATAAGGCAGGGGAGACAGGAGTTTGGCTCTTTCAACGAGGACTAGGGCCCATTCAGTCTGAGGATTCCTAGAGACAGGATCATCTCCTTTCAGACTGAGGATTCCTAGAGGTAAGAAGTCTTTCTAGTGGCTGCTGCTCTGCTTCTCTGATCTTTCAGCTTTCACCCTGATATCTGACTCTGGGTTTTTGTTATTAAGACCAATTAGGATTTGTGCTACACCCCTCTGCCCACTACAGACAGCACTCTGACTCCATCATCTTCCCCAGACAGAAACCCACTGAAATCACATTCTCTCTGACTCCTGTTCTTTGACACTGCTCAGAAAGACCTCAAGGATCCCATTCATTCGCTGCAGGAACAGACAGGCTGGTGCCCTCCTGGAGCAGTAGGACTGCAGGATAGTCCCAGGACTGCACCTGACACCTTCCTCAAGCTGAGATCACCAAACCAAAATTTCAAATTCCTGCTGAAGGAGCTTTTTTTTTTTTTTTTGCTCCTGCCCCCCTCATTTCACCTCCTGGACAACCCCACAGCTCCAGGCTGAGCCCCACCTTTCATAGCCCAGATTTCTGCAAACCTCCCTCTTAGAGAGTGAGGGACTCACAGCTAGGAAGGAGGACCAGGGAGAAACTGAGGGAAGGGAGCTTCATAGACTTTGGAAAATAGAAAGATCCCTGATGATGGATAAAAGAAGAAAGAAACCAGACAGAACCACAGACAACAAAGGACCTTCCAGAGCACCCATCACCCAAACCAGCCCCACCATCCTGTGGGATACTGTTCTGTGATCCTTCTAAACAGAAAGGAAAAGGCCAGCAGGCGGCAGCAATGGCTTTGGCCCTGATCAGAGTTCTCCTAGGGCATCCCTGAAGGAATCCTGTGGTGATATTTTATTTGTGATGAAATGTGGTTTTATTTGTATGTTAATAAATAAAGTTGCCGGGCGGTGGTGGCGCACGCCTTTAATCCCAGCACTCGGGAGGCAGAGCCAGGCGGATCTCTGTGAGTTCGAGGCCAGCCTGGGCTACCAAGTGAGTTCCAGGAAAGGCGCAAAGCTACACAGAGAAACCCTGTCTCGAAAAACCAAAAAATAAATAAATAAATAAATAAATAAATAAATAAATAAATAAATAAATAAAGTTGCCTGGAGATCAGAGGTAAAAGTTAGCCATTGAGCAGAAGTCTGGCATTGGTGGCACACGCCCTTAATCCGATCACACCGCAGGCAGAGTCTCTGTGTGGTCAAGGACACAGCCAAGCATGGTGATCTGAACCTTTAATCCCAGTACCAACCATAGAGACCTAGAGGTCTGTATAGACAGGCAGTAATGAGGAAGTCCTGTGGTTGGGTTTAGAGCCAATGAGAAGGCAGAACAGAAAGGCAATAAAAAGACAGTCACACAGGAAGAAGGTCTCTCTCTCAGGGGAAGCAACAGCAGCGATTGGTAAGATAAGGTGGTCTTGGCTCTTCGCTACTGCTCTATCTCTTGGGCTTTTAACTGTGTATTTGGCTCTGTGTTTCCTATTTGATGAGACCGTTTAGAGTTTCGTCTACAGAATCCTCTCACAGCTTCCCCCAGGATAGAGATGTCACCTTGGAACAGGGCCACTAGAACATTCAAAGAGGATCCAAGTCCATTGGACACAGAGAAAGGAAAGCTATGGAGAGACAGAGGAGCTTCTAACCTGTACACAGGTGGTTCCTCCTGCCCTCCCTAAGGCCCTTTTAGTTAAAGCACAAACCAGTGACCACACACCAGTCATGGCTGGCCATAGTGGTGCAGGCCTCAATCCAGGACTCAGGAGGAAGAGGGAAGTGGGCATCTATGAGTTCTAGTCCAACTTGGTCTACAAAGTAAATTCCAGGCTGCCAGAGCTATAAAATGGGACGCTATCTCAAACAAAACAAAATAGTAGTCCTGATCCCAGGGAATGGGACACTTAAAATAAACCCTGGAGGAAGGGCAGGACCCCAAACTACCAAAAACCCAAGGGCCCCAGCAGGATCAACACCTCCCCACAGAGCTCACCCATAACATTGGAATTCAAACTCAGAGTATCCTGGCCCAGTGCCCAGTCTCAGAGAGACTATTTGCGTTAAGTCAGGTCACAGCATGGGACTGGCATAAGAGAAGAAAGAGCCCAGCCCCAGGGACAGCCCATGCCAAGCTCTGCCCTCTTGGTGTCTGCCCTCCTTGGAGGACCTACCAGGTGGGCCAGCTCCAGGGATCAGGCTCCTGTCACCCCAAAGAAGGGCTTGTCCCTGTAGGGTGAGAACACTCTGTCCCTCCCTGACTATCCCTGAGATCCAGGCCAAGGAAATACACCCCGCCCCTGACTTGACCCCAAGACCAGGGCTTGAAATCCCACCAAGCCCGGAGCTTGCCCCAGAGTCAGGCTACAAAAACCCACCAATCCCAAGCCACCCTGGAAAGCTCTGCCCTTCCCCCCAAAAACCCTACATAAACTCTGTGCCTTGTTCTGTTTGCTGCTGTTTCTCTCCCTAGAGGCAGCCACCCTCCTGGATTCCTCCTTCCAAGAAATCTCTTGAGTGAGGTTTGTTGTGCAGTGTGACATTTTTACCAGAGTGAAGCCCAGTTCTGACACTTTCCCTGGACCAGAACAAAACACTTTCACTGGTGAAATTTTCCCATAGTGGAGACAACTGTAACACTTCTCCACAGTGGAGCACAGCTGTAACTCTTCTCCATAGTGGAGCACAGCTGTAACTTCTCCACAGTGGAGCACAGCTGTAACTTCTCCACAGTGGAGCACAGCTGTAACTTCTCCACAGTGGAGCACAGCTGTAACACTTCTTCATAGTGGAGCACAGCTGTAACTTCTCCACAGTGGAGCACAGCTGTAACTTCTCCACAGTGGAGCACAGCTGTAACTTCTCCACAGTGGAGCACAGCTGTAACTTCTCCACAGTGGAGCACAGCTGTAACTTCTCCACAGTGGAGCACAGCTGTAACTTCTCCACAGTGGAGCACAGCTGTAACTTCTCCACAGGGGAGCACAGCTGTAACTTCTCCACAGGGGAGCACAGCTGTACCTTCTCCACAGTGGAGCACAGCTGTAACTTCTCCACAGTGGAGCACAGCTGTAACACTTCTCCATAGTGGAGCACAGCTGTAACACTTCTCCACAGTGGAGCACAGCTGTAACTCTTCTCCATAGTGGAGCACAGCTGTAACTCTTCTCCATAGTGGAGCACAGCTGTAACTTCTCCATAGTGGAGCACAGCTGTAACACTTCTCCATAGTGGAGCACAGCTGTAACACTTCTCCACAGTGGAGCACAGCTGTAACACTTCTTCACAGTGGAGCACAGCTGTAACTTCTCCACAGTGGAGCACAGCTGTAACACTTCTCCACAGTGGAGCACAGCTGTAACACTTCTCCATAGTGGAGCACAGCTGTAACACTTCTCCACAGTGGAGCACAGCTGTAACTTCTCCACAGTGGAGCACAGCTGTAACACTTCTCCACAGTGGAGCACAGCTGTAACTTCTCCACAGTGGAGCACAGCTGTAACTTCTCCACAGTGGAGCACAGCTGTAACTTCTCCATAGTGGAGCACAGCTGTAACACTTCACCAGACCTGAGCAGAGCTGTAACAACTTCTTCAGAGTGGAGCACAGCTGTAACATCTGCTCTGGGGAAACCCTCCCCTGAGGAGCAGAGCTGTTATCTTGTACTGGAGAAACCTTTCCCTGGAGCAGGGTTGTAAGCTGCTATGCTTACAGTGACTTTGTGGTATTCCTTGGCTCCTGACTGCCAGGATCCCTTTCCATCTGAGCTGCAATGCCAACAGTCCTCTGGGGAGTTGCATGTGGCTTTGTTCTTTGGCACAGATAAGACATGAAAAGAAGAGCCTCTGTACCCTAAATGTACACACACATTTTAGGGTACAGATGGGGTTCCCCAGGATCTAGGGTTGGGGCCACTCAGCTGTCACTGCTCTAGAATCTGTGGGACCTGGGAGAATGGAGCCCATAAATGAGGCAGACTAAAGTCTCATGCAATAGCAACTTTATTCAGACCATCAGACAATTTGTCTCTGAGGGTTAAGAAAGGTCACATGAGTAAAGTTCATGGGTTCAAGCTGTATACAATCACAATACGCTGCACATGACAAAAATGTGTTTTTCCATAGGAGCATATAAAGGATTGTCTAAACATTTGATTGAGAGCAATAATGAGTAATCTGAAGTAGACTCCCTCCTCTCTGATACACTTAGGAGGAGCTCGAAAACACACTCTAAGGACAATGCCACGTATTGAAGAAACTTAGGTCACAAGGGTCTTGTTTTCTTGGAATATTCTCATAGGGTGTCAGAATTCTCCTCACAGGATTCCATTCCTGGGCCTTGTTGAGACACTCAGGCACCAGGCTGCCTATGTAATCCGAGCATCCCTCCTCTGACTGGAAACTCCTTTTCTTCCCTCCATAGACCTTACCAGGCTGACTGACCAGGCTGAGTCCCCGCAGAGGTGACCAGGGAGGGACTAAAATAAGGGTGGGATGAGGGAGGAGCTTTCAGAGTCTGCTCCACCTGAGGTGACTGCCAGGCTGAGGTCTCATGACTGCCACAACTCACGACAAATCACACTGGAATTCCCAGGTTACCCTGAAAGGGATTGAAGGCTGTGTGGTAGTTTGAACATAGTTGACCCCATAAGCTCATAGCAAGTGATGCTAATGGAGGTGTGGCTTTACTGGAGCAGGTGTGGCCTTGTTGGAGGAAGTGTGTCACTGTTGGAGTGGGCTTTGAAGTCTCCTTTGCTCAAGCTAAGCTCAGTGTGGTAGACAGTTCACTTTACCTTGCCTGAGGATCAAGATGTAGAACTCTCAGCTCCTTCTCCAGCACCATGTCTGCCTGCATGCGGCCATGTCCCACCAGATGATAATGGACTGAACCTCTGAAAGTGTAAGCCAACCCAGTTAAATGTTTTTCTCTATAAGAGTTGCTGTGGGGCTGGAGAGATGGCTCAGAGGTTAAGAGCACTGGCTGTTCTTCCAGAGGTCCTGAGTTCAATTCCCAGCAACCACATGGTGGCTCACAACCATCTGAAATGAGATTTGGCGCCCTCTTCGGGCATGCATGTAGGCAGAACACTGTATACATAATAAATAAATAAATCTTAAAAAAAAAAAAAAAAAAAAAAAAAAAAAAAAAAAAAAGAGTTGCTGTGGCCATGGTGTCTCTTCACAGCAATAGAGACCCTGAGACGATCTGAAATACTTGTGTCGCTAGGCCTCAGCTTTATGCATTTACTCCTTGGCTCTCGATCTCCAGGGACCTCGCCCAACCAATGCTATAAGTCTGTAAATTTTTCAGACATGAAAAACTTTGTATTAGCCAAAAAATGTAGCCTTTCTTGACATTTTAGCTGTCAGAAATTGGATTGCATCACAATCCTGTGAACCAGGTGACAATCATGTCACTGTCCCATCGTCTACATGTGACTTTGCAGCTTGTCATGGTCTCATTCCCTCACTGATGTGTCAGTTGTTGGTGTCCAGTGCAGGAGGGTTAAATGGCATTTAAAAATATCTTCAAGGGGCTGGAAAGATGGCCACCAGGTAAGAGCATTCACTGGCCCTCCAGAGGTTGAGAGTTCTGATCCCAGCACCTTGTCTGTGTGTGAAGGTGTGGCTCACATCTGCCCTGAACTCCAACTCTAGGCACTGACGCCCTCTAGTGGTCTCCTTGGACACTGCACCCGTATGGGGCTGCCTGTCCAGGCCAAGGGATGCAGCTGAAGGCAAGAGAAACCTCCAAACCCTTGGAACTGGTGAAGCAAATCCAAGCTGAGAGGCTGGTGTCACAGGTCATGTGTGGAGAAGGACGATCTGAGACACTAACCTGCTTTCTGCACAGCGTCCTGCTGCTGTGGGACAGAGGTGCTGGTGAGCCTCCTTCAGGACAGGCTGTGTCCCCACACTGGGGACACTGAGGGCCTGTGTGGGAAATGCAGACAGGGATGATGTGATGTGAGAAGTGACTGGAAGAAGTGGACTGACACGTGAACTCACACTCACAGCTTACACAGTCTGTTTCACAAGTTCTTTACACAAGCAGAAGGTTTATCAGACAAAAAGCTTATGACAAAGGGTCTCCTTGTTCCACCAGGGACCCAGGTATGGAGGGACCTGGGCACCTAGGGTCTCACATGCTGCTTCCAGGGCCCCTGTGTCCTCTCCTGCTACACACAAGGCTGGACAACTGTCCAGGCTGTCACAGGAGCCATGACCTGCTGCCATCACCGCCTTCCCAGGATGAGGCTGAGGTCACTGAGCAAGAAGAGCACCTCCCTCTGTGTGTCACAGGATGGGGAGTCAGAAAGGACAGAGACGTGGGGTCCCCTCCACACCTGCCCTCCCACTTCAGTCTGACTGATGGTGCCAGATGCTGCTGCTTAATTCTCTAACATCCTGTGGAGCTCTGAGTAAGAATGGCCCCAGAGGCTCACATGCTGGAGTACTTAGTCACCAGGGAGTGGGCTCTGAGAGGATTAGAAGGATTAGGGTGTGGCCTTGTTGTGGGAAGTGTGCCACTGGACTTGGGCTTTGAGGTTTCAAGTGCCCATGCCAGTCCCTGTCTCACTCTGTCTGCTGCCCAGAGACCAGGATGTGGCCCTCAGCTACCGTTCTGGCACCATGTCGGCCTGTGTGCCGCCACGCTCCCCACCGTGACGATAATGGACTAAGCCTCTGGACTGGAAGGAAGCCCCCATTTAAATGGTTTATTTTATAAGAGTTGCCTTGGTCATGGTGTCTCTGCACAGCTGTAGACCAGTGACTAAGACACATTCTATCCTTATTCCGTCATCTATGTCCCGTCCATGCAGCAGCCACCTCACCTAGAAGAAGGATGGACCCTAATGCTCAGTTAGACCAGACCCAAGGCCCCATCCCTGTCCGTCCTCTATGTCACCCTCCAGCTCTGCTCTGACTTTTCAGAACAGAACAGCCCCACAGGTCAGCCCTGAATGCTGTCCCAGCTGTGCAGGCCATTGGTGTCCCTTGATGCAGGACGGGAAGCCTCATAAACTCTGAGCCAAAGAAAAATTATGAATGTGCAAAGAGAGGAAGAATGCTCCTTCTGAGTCTTCTCTTAACTATCTACCCTCTATCTGTGATCTATCCTCTATCTATGATCTATCTACCTACCTACCTACCTATCTATCTATCTACCTACCTACCTACCTATCTATCTATCTACCTACCTACCTACCTACCTATCTATCTATCATCATCTACTTACCTACCTACTGCTGTGGGATGTTCTGTATGGCAAATTTGTTGCTCTGATTAGTCAATAAATAAAACACTGTTTGGCCAGTGACCAGGCAGGAAGTGTAGGCGGGACAAGGAGGAGAATAAAGCTGGGAAGTGGAAGGCTGAGTCAGAGAGACACTGCCAGCTGCCACGATGACAAACAGCATGTGAAGACTCTGGTAAGCCACGAGCCATGTGGCAAGGTATAGATTAATGGAAATGGATTAATGTAAGCTGTAAGAACAGTTAGCAAGAAGCCTGCCACGGCCATACAGTTTGTAACCAATATAAGTCTCTGTGTTTACTTGGTCGGGTCTGATGGCTGTGGGACTGGCAGGTGAGAGAGATTTGTCCTGACTGTGGGCCAGACAGGAAAACTTTAGCAACAACCTACCTATCTCTCCTCAGTCCCTGCAGAATCAGGCTTGGCTGTTCTGTAGGAAGAAAATGTCCCCACTTCTCCCCACTATCTCCACTTTCCCTGACTTTATCAGTCTCCTGGGACTATATCAGCAATGTCGCCCTCCAGGCAAGGGAGAGAAAGGTCCTAAGACTGAGGAACAGGGTGCAGTTGGGACTCACTGGGTCCCCTCCTCTGCAGTCAGCTGTCCTTGCAGCGGGTCCTGCCAGAGTCCATGTCAGAGAAGCAGCAGGGGCCACTTGAACTTCAGATCGGCCCACCAGAAGGTAGGGCACTGATGGGTGAGTCTCAGATGGGCAAGGCCCCCAGGGCTGCGGCTCCACAGTGTCTCCTGCTACTGCTGTGCCTTTAGGTGTTTGCTGCTGCCATTTTTCTCTGGTGTCTGGCATGGTGTTAGAGGGTGAGGGGGGATGCCCACTGCCTTTGATGCAGTGTGATTATCTCATGGAAATATCCCATTCCACTAGGCAATTCTACCTGTGGATCATTTATGAAGATGATTTCCTCTTAAGCTGTACTGTTTTCATTGGAGAAATGATTTTATACAATAATAGTGTCAGTTTAAATAGAATTTTGATGATTAAGGGTTTTTAACAAATGTAGTAAAGATTATAATAGAGGTTAGTTTAATAGGAAAATTAATATAAATAAAGGTAGGATACAGTATTGCCCCCACCCCTGATAAAGCAGGGTTTGCAGAGGGTAGAAAATAGGACCAAGGAAGTGTCACGCAGCCAGGACCTGAGAGTTTCTCTTGAGGAGCCGCATAGACTACGGTTTAGGTTGATGACTACGAAAAACAATTAAGTCCCAGGAGATAACTCAAGTTCTTTTTGAAATTGGGAAATATGTTCATAGGATTCAGTGTGCATCATAGCTAAAACAAAACTTTAAACAACTGACTTAATGTAATAAAAAAAATTGGATAGTTAGTTAAGATAATTGGACAGAACTGTAAAATAAAGATACTGAGAATACTAACCGTTTTTTCTGGCAGTTATAAAAATTTCAGCCTATGTAGATAGCTATGGCTGAAAGGCTCCTGATCTATGAGAAGTCTAAAGGCAAATGTTTGACTGTATGAAGGTGCCTGGGGTAATTTGTTTTTCACCTGTAATTTGTAAAATGTTTAATCATGTAAGGGAAATGGGAAGCATGATGTTTTTATTTGTATTCATTGCAATCATTCACTTAAAAACAGAATGTAACCACATTTTAATTTTTATGTTGCTTAAAAGCTTGGGTATATAAGCTGTAAGGAATAAAAAGAAGTTAGAAGGAAGTCATCAGGAAATCAGAAGAAGGGAAACATCTGGGTAGAAGAACAGACCCAAAAGTAACAGCGGAACAAGCAACAGAAAGAAAAGGAAATGAAGAAGCACTTTGATCCCTCAGAAGAAGAAGCCCGTGTTTTTCCTCACCTACTCGGCATCTTGTTCCCAGTCTCTCTGACCTGCAGAAGGCTGGACCCCAGCAAAGGCCTCCCCCAGGAGGGTGAGGCCCTGATGCTCCAGAGGGGGAGGGGCTCGTATACATCCTCCCACAGTTCTCAGTCCCAGGGACCCTGCATCGTGAGCTTGTGATGTTTAGTGTTTGTTTACTTGACACAAACCCAGACAAGTGTGGGAAGAGGAACCTGAACTGAGGAAATCCCTCCGTCCATGTTGCCTTTAGACAAGTCTCTAGGGCACTTTCTTTTTAATGACTGATATGGGACTGCCCAGCCGACTGTGGGTGATGCCACAGCTTGGCAGTGGTCCTGGGTGGATCAGAAAGTAGACTGAGCAAGTCATGAGGAGCAAGGCAGTAAGCAGTGTTCCTCATGGTATCTGCTTCAGTTCACACGTCCAGGATCCTGCCTCAAGATCCTGCCCTGAATCCCTTTGAAGATGGACTGGGATGTGGAAGTGTAAGATGAAATAAACCCTTTCTCTGCCAGGTTCATTTTGATTATCACGGCAATAACTAAGACTGATGGGCACATGGGCCCCACTCTGCTCCCTGCAGGCACCACCCTCTCCTCAGCTCAACCCATCCCTCCCTTGTACTGAACCAGCACCCGTGAGTTCACAACCACCTGTACAACTCCAGGGCTCTGATGCCCTCTTCCGACCTCCTAGGGTGGCAGGTACCATGTGTTGTACGTACTCGCATGTAGGCAAAACACATACATCAAATAAAATAAACCTTTTTTAAAAAAGCTAAAAAGTGTTTTTTTCTTATTGTATCATACTGAGTGTCCATGGCTACCTGAAGACATTAAACACAACAGCTCTTCTGTGTGACTGTGAAGTTGGATGTTTCTCCCCATTTACTTCAACCACAATGGTGATTAAAGCCAAAGAAGACAGGGAAATCCAGCGATCTCCTAACAAAATGGACAAGAAGAGGACACAGAAAAACAAAATGTGCTAAAAGATCCCTTCTTCTCACACCGTTGTTTGATTTTGGAAAACGGTTATTTTTCAGATTAAACATTTTTTTTCTGTTAACACACAATAGATAACTATTTAAAAATTAATTTGGATGGGCTGGAGAGTGACTCAGTGGTTCAGAGCAAGTTTGAAGGGAAAATTCTCATCACTACTGATGTCTGAAAACAGAAAAGAGGGTGGGCCATGAGAACCAGTTGACACCTGGGGTATGGAGTCCCAGACAAATCTAGGGTCCCAGGGACAGGCTTTCTGCAGCAGGATGAATGCACCCTCTGTCCCCCGACTGCCCCCAGCATCCTGCCCTGTCGCCCCTCCTCCTCAGGCTCTCTGCTGATACAGTGTCAGAGCCTCAAGATGCTGTGGGTCACCCTGGATGACCTCCCTTGGATCCTTTGGATTTTCTTGTGATCCCTGGTATCACCAACTACAGCCCATCCATCCTCCAGCCCCCTTGGGTACGGTGGACCTGTCGATGTGCCTCCATTGTCCCAAAGAGGTACAGATGCTCTCCCACTCCTCACTGAATCCCCATTCTGCACCATCCATCCTGGAACCACCCCAGCACCGAAGCGCACGCGTATGTACAAACACACACACACACACACACACACACACACACACACACACACACACACACACACACACTCCTTCTTGTTTTGTTTTTTAGGTAGGGTCTCACTATGTCCCCCTGGCTGCCTGATCAGGCTAGCTTTGAACTCAGAGATCTGCCTGCCTCTGCCTCCTGAGTGCTGGGATCAAAGTCTCGCACCACTGCCCAGCTGCATTCCCAGCAATGCACAGGTTGTGGAGCAGGCCAGTGGGCAGGTCTCCCTGGGTAAGTGTCCCCTCCCCATGCCAACAGGCCTTCCCTGGTGCTGAGAGGAGGAGGCATAGGAGAGGGGTGCCAATTCTCCACTCACCAACCCCAGATGGGGCATTTTCTCCCCACGTTCTCCTCTGTCAAGGCAGCATTACAGACTCAGCAAGAGGAGAGATAAAAATGTATCCAGTCCACAGCTGGACTTCTGTGGAGGACAGAGGTAGGGAAGGATGAAGGAAGGCAATCATGGACAGGAGCTTCACCTACACAAGCCACTGATCTTTCTGTGGTGTCCTGGCCTGCAGAACGGAGACAATAGGTGAGGTGACACAGGCTATGATCCCAGCTCTCAGGAAGTAGAGAGGGACCAGGAGTTCTCAAGCAGCCTGTCCACATGGCAAGTTCAAGGTCAGCCTGTGCAAGACTGTGTGATGGTTAATGTTTCCAGAATCACCCAGGAGACAAGCCTTGGTGGCACTTCTCAGATACTATCTACACTAGCAGGCCATGGTGACACACACCTTTAATCCCAGAACTCAGGAGGCAGAAGCAGGCAGATTTCTGGAAGTTTAAGGCCAGCCTGGTCTACATAGTGAGTTCCAGGACAGCCAGGGCTATGTTAAGAGACACTGTCTCAAAGCAAACTAATAAAAAAATTATCTAGACTAAGGTTAGCCTCTGAGAATGTCCGTGAGGGGTTATCTTTACATTAATTGATATGGAGGCCCATCTTACCTGTGTGTGGGACCATTCCCTGGCAGGGGATCCTGGACTGCATAAAGTGGAGACAGTGAGTTGGGCGTCCATCACTCTCTGCTTCCTGACTGCGGCTGTGAAGTGACCAGCTGCTCCAGGGTCCTGTCACTTTGATTCCCAGGACCGTGATGACCTGTACCCTTGGACTGTGAGCCAGAATAAGCCAGTTCCCCATCATGGTGCTTTTGTCAGGAAAAGAAACTAAGATGTTTTGTCTAAAAGAGAGGAGGGCAAGGAGGACTTTACCACCATGCAGCTCTCAGGGGCTTTAGGGACCACCATGTCACTAGTTGTGGGTCACCTAAGCAGAGCCTGTAGGAGCCATAGGGTTATTCCTCCAGTTGAGGAAGAGGATGTGTGTAAAATTCTGAGTTAGAGTTAGGAAGGTCAGATAAAACCAGGCTACGGCTTCTTCATGTCACCTTGAGATGGTCACTGTATCTCCAAGGGTCACACCCTCGTCCCTAGACTCCTGGTCCTGGGCTAGACCAATGGAGCAGCACAAGAAATAGAGAGAAAAGGAAATCCACACTTTTTACTTAAATGAGCAAACAGTGTGTCCCTGGGCAGTGTCCCACCTCCTTGTCCTCTGTCTGAGGAATTTAACATTTAATTAGACTTGTGGCATGAATGATGAGATTGATGAGATTCCCTGGGATGCTGTGGATATCGTTCTGTATAAATAAAACACTGATTGGCCAGTGGCCAGGCAGGAAGTAGGCAGGACAAGGAGAGGAGAATCCTGGGAAGTGGAAGGCTGAGTGAGGAAGACACTGCCAGCCGCCGCCATGACAAGCAGCATATGAAGATGCTGGTAAGCCACGAGCCATGTGGCAAGGTATAGATTTATAGAAATGGGTTAATTTAAGATATAAGAACAGTTAGGAAGAAGCCTGCCACGGCCATACAGTTTGTAAATAATATAAGCGTCTGTGTTTATTTTATAAGTGGGCTGTCGGACTGCCGGGGCTCGGCGGGACCCGGAGAGAAGCTCTCCAGCTACACTGGGATTTCCCTGAATAAGGTCAATTTAAAGAGATAACTGCCTCCGTGTCTCCATGGCAACCACTTCAATCAATTCTAGTCTCTAGAGGTGATGGGACCTGGGAGAGTGGAGCCTGAAAATGAAGTGAACTAAAGCCTCCTGCCACAGCCAACTTCATTCAGACAATTTGTACTCTGAGGGTTTAGAGGTGTCACATGAATAAAGTGTTCTAAAGAACAATTCCATGTTGTGAAGAAACTGAGGTATGTTTCATGGAGTTTCCTCACAGCACTCAGAATCTCCTCCCATGACTCCATTCTCAGACCATGTTCAGACACTCGTCCTCTACTGACCCAGCTCTTCAGCCCAGAAGCTGAGTGCACACCAGCTCCTCCACCTAGGATTCCATCCCCTCTGCCCCTCCGGCCTGCCTCACCTGCCCTGGACTTCCTGAGTTCCTATTACACTCCAGTAGGAATGAAGCCAGAAGGAGGTACCTCCAGATGTTCTAGAGGCTTCTACTGGAAAGAACAGCAGAGCAGGTGTCCCAGAAAAAGGGGAAGTAGAGGCAGAGATGGGAAGAAGTCAAGAGAGAGCGGAGGAGAAAGTGGAGAAGGAAATCAGGGCTGAGCAAGGCTCATACAGTAGTGTGGAGGTACAGCCTGTAATCCTCACACTCCAGAGGGGATGCAGGAGGATCCTGGGCTACATATTGATTTCCAGGTACATGAAACCGTGTATCAAAAAGAAAATTATCAAGATTAAAAAAAAAACAACTTAGGAGGACTCTGGGAGCCCGTTCTCGGGTTCCTTGTGGCTTTACCCAGCAGGTCCGCATAGAGGATGATTAGACCACGGGCCTGAGTGCAGGTGTCTGGGATGGTCTGCACTTGGCTGTGCTGGGGGAGGAGGTCTTTTGTTCCACCCCTTGGCGTCTCTATAAAAACCCTGGGGCAGAGACAGTCGGGCCCGTTGGAATAGGTTCCAGGCCCTCTCGAGGCTATCCTTTATTTTCTATCTGTTTATCTCCACAAGATTCTCCACAATAAATCCTTCTATCTAATATTTCCTGCTGCTCGCACTCAAGAAAACTCTGGGGAACTGTGGGGGTGGTTGGGTAAACGCCCCACAGAATGGCGCCATGAACAGGGACTAAAGATAAAAGAAAAAAAAGGGACTAAAGAAAAAAAGGGGGGACTAAAAAAAGGGGGGACTAAAGACAAAGTAATAGGAACTAAAGATAAAGGAAAATAATAGTTTTATTACAGAGTTTTTGGCGAAAGTGCTGAGTTCAGCCCTGCCAGTGGATAAGGCATGCCGGTGTTATGGAAAATATATATTTTTTATATATATTGAGAGGCAGGGGTTTTATCCTCGAGAGAAAAGGAAGCGGACTGGAAGGATGTCCGATGCTGCAGCGAAATTCTTTTCTGTCAAAATTTTCTATCTTCTATCCCTTTCTCAATTTCTATCTGTGAAAAATAAGTATAAGGTATAGCGTAGTAATATAGTTTAGGAAAAACAGAAATGTAAGATTGTGTAGGAAAAAATAAGTAAGGCAACTAGACAGAAAAACTCTTCAATTTTCTAACTTTGGGGGCTATGAATGCAAACTGGGAAAAAAATCTTTCTTTGGGCTTTTCGGGTAGTAAAAAAGCTCTTCTCTGAGCTTATGGGGAAGAAAAAGTTTCCAATGGAAGCTTTTGACCTGGGGACAGCTGAAATGCTAAGTCCAAGCGGCAGGAGAAAGTAATTTCTCCCTGAGGCAAAAATGGGGGTGTAAAAAGTCAAAGTTTAAAGTTCAGAAGTTTTGGGGAAAAGTTGGTCTTTCTCTCTTGGGGGAAAAAAATTCTCAAAAGCTTTCTTTGGAAAACTTGGGAAAAAACTCTCTAAAAAGTCTTAATCTTAAACTAAAAGCTCTCAAACTTAAAAACTAAAGCCTTTCAGAACTCACTCTCTCAGAAGGACAAAAATTAGAATCACCTGAAGATATTAGTATGGGGACCACCTGTGATTAGCTCTAAGGGAAAAAAACAAACCTCTTAAGACAGCAAAACCTCTCCAAGTTCTTTCAAGCTTTAAAAATCCTCCCTGCAATGCAGGAGGCAGGGACAAGTTCCTAAAAACCTCTCTTCTAAGCTCTGTCTCTTCAAGCCAGTAAAAGACAGTGGGTCAGAGTACCCTGAGGGAAACACTTGGGAGAGTGTGGGTGAAGAGCTACAGAGCCCAAAAGGGCAGGAAACTTTACCTGAGAAAAGCAAAAAAGCCAAGCTTTTCAGTTACAGCCAAGCTGAGGCATCAAGGGTTTTGTTTGAGCATTTCAGAATGAAAAGGTGCTCCTAATCATCCTAATGCAAAGATCCCCTGAAGCAATGCAAACTGTTAGCATTGTATCCTCGCTTCTGACCAAAAACCCAAAGGTGACTGAGTTGGAGTGCATTTCGGGGATACTAGGGTTCCTGCAGTTGCAAACTTCCTGGAGCACAGAGCTGAGGCAGGAAGGTGCAGGATCCAGGGGAAGATTGCTAATGAACAAACAAAGCTAAAGACAGTGGGAACGGCACAGTTGTCCGCTTTCCTACAAGTCCCGGGTTGATAGGTCCACAGCTGCAAAAAGAAATCTGAGAAAAGCTTTCCTATCAGAGTAAGGACCTGTCTGGGAAAACAGTAAAGCTGAACTGTGTCTGAAGCAGTCGTGCTGCCGAGTCAGAACACTGTCTGGGAAAAGAGCCCAGCCAGGGCAGAACAGAACTATCCAGGAGTAAAGCTTTCTTTTCTATCCGAGAAAGCATCTTTTTGAGAAAAGCTTTGTTTCAACTGACTCCCTGAGATGAGGGAGTGTAGCCCTGAGGGGTGATTGCCTCTGGCATAAGCTCTGTCCTTGAGCACCCAGACAAGCAAAAGCAACCCACTGGGGGACTGGGCCAGGTGAAGGCCTGATGAGGCAAAACACCTGTCCTAATGGGAGTTTAGAAATGGCAAAAACCTCCCTTGTTAGATTTTCAGTCTGTATGCAAACCACACAGACCCCGAAAACAGAAACGGACAAAAAGCCCCTACCTTCAGTAGCAGGGAAAGCCGCCACTGTGTGTCGGAAACTGTTTCTGGGGTAGAGGGGATAAACTGAGACCAAACTGGGAACTGTTTGGGAAAGACTCCAAAGAAACAGAAGGGACATGATCCTCCCCAGAAATATATGACCTGAAAAAGCTGCTAGAATTTAAGGCAGATTCGGGGGGAGAAAAAAAAGCCCCTACCTCCAAAGGCAGCTAGCAGAGGAACAGAGCAGCCTGAGATATCTGAAGCTCTGCATCTGCGGGGAAAGGAACGAGCAAAATGAGAAAAAATCAGTGGGAGAAAATCTCTCTGAAAGAGCTATGGGAAAGTTGTTGTAAATGTTTTTCACTGACTGGCTAAAACAAACACAAGCCCCAAGGAAAGTTGCTATCAGAAATGCCGGCCTCAATGCGCACTGAGGAGGCAGGTGCAGTTCTGATCTGGGGCCAGTGTCAAATGAAGGAGAAACACCTGTTAAAGCCAGTTAAGGAGAGACCAGAAATCTCCCAATGTCCCATAATTGAAAATGTAAAATGCTTGTTCAAATTTCCCGTTGCAAAAGCAAAAAACTTTGTTCAAACCTCCCGGGGAAGAATTTGTAAACAAGTCTGGTAAAAAAGAACCAGTTGACTCTCAGACCCGAAAAGAACTATGGGAAATTACTGATATAAGGGAAATGATATAAAGGACTGATAATATTATGGACTGATATAAGGGAAATGCATTCTGGGAAAGGTAGTTTTTCCGCTAAAGATGGCGACATTGCCCTGAAACACTTTTTGTCAGCTCGAAAATACGTTCCTGGTAAACTTAAAATACAGCTTTTAAAAGAATAAGGAGGAAAATCATCTAAGAGTTTAAGTGTCAGTTCCATTGGAAAAATTGAAAGGATATGGAACTAGGTGCATCACGGTTTGGGGGCTCTGTTGGTAAAATCCCTTATTTACCCTAATAGCTGTGCAAAATTTTTACAGTAGTTGGAAGACAAAAAGCTACCTTTAAGAGCAAACAAGCCACTTTAAAATCCTTAAGAAAGCAAGAGAGCAGTTTATACACTGAACGTTGTCTTAGATATGAAGAAACTTATGTTGAAATTAAAAGTTCTTTGCCTTTTGAACAAACTGCCTGCAATGAGTAATTCCTTTGCAAATCTAATAAGGAGACAAGGAAACAGGCATTCAAAAAAGAAATGACTGCTTTATAGATGGGGAACAAACTTCAGAAAAGCTGTCTTACAAAAGAGTTGCTTCACCTGAAAGTTCCTTATAAGAAATCAATGCTAAATATCACAGCTGCTTATAACATCAGTAGTTAAAGCTAATAAAATGAAAATGCTAAATCCTGAAAATGCTTTTTCTCAGAGTAAGCTAATGAAGGATATGTTTCATGAAAGAACATCTATGTTCTTAACTCTTTTGAATAGTAACAGTTTTGGTAAAAATACTGGAACTAACAACAATCCAGTCAAAATGTTTCAACAAATCCAAGACGCTATAAAAGAAAGCTGCCATGGTTTGTGGGCCATATTAGAGCTCACTCCAATCTTCCTGGTCCTTTAGCTGAGGGTAATGCGAAATGGAAAGATCCCTGCTCGGGATTATGGAAGGGTCCCGATCCTGTGTTAATATGGGGTCGAGGACATGTTTGTGTTTTTTCACAAGAGGAGAATGAAGCTCGGTGTTTACCGGAGTGTCTAGTAAGGAGCGTGGAACTAAGGAGGGTCAGCTCCAATGACGTTTCTATAAAGAAACCAGAAGGAAATTGGCTCGATCAGTGTTTCTGAGGTTTTGTCACTGGTTAATGCAAACAGTGAGGAAATAGAGTTTGGAGCGTGCCGCTTTTGGCTTTACTAGCTTCTTTAGAAAAATACTTTATATCACCTAATAGCTGTGCCCTGTGCCTTCTTTTTGGTGAAGAGCTTACAGCAGCTAAATACGGTAATTTCACCCTCAGTGTGAAGTGAAGTTTTTCGGTAGAACAAACCAAAAGTACTGCTGTAATAGAAACGTTTGTCTGAATTGAACACTTAGGGGAACTATTATGAATTTGGGTGAAGGGACAGCCTCTAGTTAAAAACCGTTTACCGCTGACAGTGCATCTCTGCCGGTCCGGAACGGCTGAGAGAACTGGCAACTTTGGAGTGTGGCGTCATCCTAGGAAGGTTACAGTCCCCTAGCAACAACTATCACAATTCTATAACAACAACACTCACTAAATCCCAGTGCTTTATAACAAAGCTGACTATAAACTCTAAACTTTAGAAATGATGTACGTACTTCCTGTCTAGTTAAGAGAATCTTTCTAATAGAGATAGTAATAATAATTAAGAGTAAGAAATAGAAAAAGATGAAAATAAGATATGAGTTTGTAAAAATTCTCTTGTTAGATCTGTGTTAAGAAATCTTTAGGTGTTTGCTCTGTTAAATATATGCTAATGGTAGCCCTATATAAGTTTGTAAAATAGATCTATAGAGTTCCTTTAAGAAAATAAGCTTGCAAGAAGTATCTAATGTAGTCTTAAGACATGTAGTAATAATCTTGTAATAAGTAAAGATGCTAGTTGTAAATGTAAGTTTAAATAAGAAATAAGATGGAATGAACATAAGAAATACATAAGAAGTAATAAGAAATATATTTGCTAAAGTAGTTCTATAGTATCCTTAAGGAGTATAAATAAGTAGATATTAATACGTTATTTGTGAGTTTGTAAAAATGTGTAAATGTTGAATGTGAGTCTAAATGCTTTGCAAGGCAAAAGGTTATATGTGAGTTTGTAAAAAAAAGTGTATATGTTAAGTGTGAGTCTATTCCTAATGTATATGGTGAAAGAACCCGAGACACAGAAGGTTAGTGTCCCAGTAGACTGCCAAGTAGGCAGTCTGAATGGTTTCAAAAGCTCCAGAAGCCGCTAAGAAGCTAAGAATGGCGGACGCCAGAACCAGCACAAGGCATCCACAGCTGAGATCCGTGGAAAATCGACGCAACACAGAAAAACCTGTGCTAACATCAAAAAATGGTGCGGTTTAGAATACTACTGTATCTAAAAAGGTCTCCAGCTTGAGAATGACAGTTGCAGATATGCTTTAACTAAAATTGTTAACTGCAAAAAGTTTTGGTTGAAAAACATCTCTTCATATTTTGAAGTGATAGTCCGATACCAGAGTTTATTTCTTGTTTGAACTTTTTGAACTTAAAATGAGATAAAACTACAAAGATTTTGGTTATGGATTTCTTCATATTTGGAAGGCTCGTACCAGAATTTATCATTTGAATTCTAGGACTTAATGAACTGAACAATAGATTTCATTGCAATGGGACAATTTTGAGTTTACTTACAGTAATGACCCAGAAACTGTTTTCTGGGACTGGTTTTGTGTTACAAATGGAACTGTTTAAATGGAAAAGTTTGGGTCTTCTAACTAGGTTTGAGATTTTGTTTAAAAATTATAAAGAAAAGGAGGAGTTATGAGGTTGAATTATGTTTGCAGAAATTATATTTACCCTATTGATATTAATGCACCCTGGTTTTGTGGAGTTAAGGAAATATTTAAGTTTGATGTGAATACATTGAAGTTTTTCCTATGTTCTGTTAGCAAGAAAATTCGAATGATTGAGTTAAAGTTGTAAGACGGAGAAAATTGTTAACTATATTTAGCACCATATATGCTAATTCAAATGGTTCTGTTAAGAGTTTGCTTTGAGTTGTAAGATTGAGAGAATTGTGACTATGTATAGCAATATTTATGTTAACCTGTTAATGGTAATGATGAAGCTAAGGGATTCTTTAAGTTTGTAGTCGCCTTAAGAGTTTTTGGTTTAGAAAGGGCTTGAGGCAGCTAAGACTGCTGTAGTCACCTTGGACCTAATTCAAAAGAGAAATGCCATCTTTATCATCCTCTACTCCCATATTGGGAGGTGTAACAGCTATGGAGATTGTTGTAAGCCATTAATAGTTTTTTTTTATATATTAAGAAAGGGGGACCTGTTGGAGCCCGTTCTCGGGTTCCTTGTGGCTTTACCCAGCAGGACCGCATAGAGGATGATTAGGACCACGGGCCTAAGTGCAGGTGTCTGGGATGGTCTGCACTTGGCTGTGCTGGGGGAGGAGGTCTTTTGCTCCACCCCTTGGCGTCTCTATAAAAACCCTGGGGCAGAGACAGTCGGGGCCCGTTGGAATAGGTTCCAGGCCCTCTCGAGGCTATCCTTTATTTTCTATCTGTTTATCTCCACAAGATTCTCCACAATAAATCCTTCTATCTAATATTTCCTGCTGCTCGCACTCAAGAAAACTCTGGGGAACTGTGGGGGTGGTTGGGTAAACGCCCCACAGAGGACACAGGGTGGGGTGGGGCTTGCCCACTTTTTCTCCAGTTCTACCTTATCTGATGCTGAGAAACAGTTACTGCCAGAGGTGGTGATGCACACTTTAATCCCAGCACTCTGGAGACAGAGGTAGAAAGATATTTGTGAGTTGAGTCCAGCCTGTTCTATATTGTGGATTTGGGTTTGAATCGGGTGTTGGTTTGTAGACAAGGCTAGCATAGAACTTAAGATCCTTCTGCCTCCACCTCTGGGATTATGGGCCAGTGCCCATCCCCCACCTGTCTGTCACTCCACTGCCCACCCCTGCACCTGCCACCCTAGAGAACTTTAAAATGACATCCGATTGTATCAGTCTCCACCTAAACCTATTCAATGGTGTTCCACTAACTTGAGTTTGGGTCCCATGTCCTTAACCTGGTCTCCAAGGCCCTGTGAGGGTGGCCCCACCTCTCCAGGAAGTGTACAGTACTAGCCTCCAGCTCCCGTGGCCTGGAAATGTCTGCTGTAATGCTTTCTATTCAACTGGAGAGACTGAGGCAGGAGGATGGCAAGTGAATCCAAGGCCAGTCTGTGATATTCAATGAGACCTCATCTCAAAGCAAAAATTAGAAAAAAGTAGGCTAGAGAGATATCTCCAGAGTTAAGAGCACTTGCTGCTCTTAGAGAGGACCCACAGGGAGGCTTACAGCCACCCATAACTCCAGTTCTGGGGGATGCGGCACACTCTTCTGGCCTCTGTTAGCACCACATGCATATATGCATGCTGGCAAAACACTGGTACATATAGAATAAAAATTTAAATTAAAAATATTACAAGAAGGGATGGGGCTATCGTTTGGTGGTAAGATGCTTAGTTGGTGTGCTCAAGGCGCTAGGTTCAATCCCCAGTAACCTGAATCCACAACACACATGCAGACACACACACACACACACACACACACACACACACACACACACACACACACACATACACACTCACATCACAGAGCTGGGGATGTGGCTCAGTGTGACTTCCTTAAAGTGCATAAAACCCTGGGTTTGTTCTCCAGTACAGGAAAAAGGAAGTCAATTAAACAAACAAGATAAAAGTATATAACATAGCCAGGCAGTGGTGTTAACAATCCTTTAATCTCAGCACTCTGGAGGCAAAGGCAGGAGAATCTATATGGCTTCATGTCAGTCTGCTCTACAGAGCAAGTTCTAGGACAACCAGGGTTACGTAGAGAAAACCTGTCTAAAAGAACAAAACAAAAACTCAAACCAGAAGAAAACTGTTGCAGATTATTTGATCACACTGTGAACCCAAAATTGCATTATTTACTGGAAAAATCTAATTCTAGTTGTGGTGTGGCTCAGCCCTAGCACACACCTTTTATCCAAGAGTTTTCTGCTTGAATATTGTAAACAAGATAGTTGACAGGAAGCAAATATAGAATTAAAAAAATAGAGAGAGTAAGAGGGCATCCGGAAGAAGAGAGACACCCAGGACGTAGAAGGGAAGGACATGCAGTTGGAGGTATTTTGACAAGGTGTAGAAGGAAGGTCTTTTCTGGGATGACCATGGAGGAGGAAGGTCAGCTGGGTCCTTTCTCTGCCTCTCTGAGCTAGCAGGCTTTCACTCTAGCATCTGGCTCCTGAGTCTTTATTGGAAAAATTAAATGACTGAGATTTTGTTAAAAAACGACATTTGCTACTCCAATGCATGGCATGACCACATGGACAGAGAAATCATGTCAGCTGCAGACAAACTTAGAGGTGATCAGGTTTGGTAAGACACCTAGAAAGTCCTCAAGGAGAGAGTTAAGTAATATTAAAAATCTTTCCCATATTAAGGATGGGGACTATCATAATATTTTACATTGGTATGGATTTTAGTTGACTGATACAAATTTAAAGTTAATTTTGTTATAATGTATGTATACTTCTACTCTTGTTTAAGGTATTGTGTTTTTACAGCTCATTTAAAATGTATATATAATTGAAAATACAGATTAATAAGGCCAGGCGGTGGTGGCACATGCCTTTAATCCCAGCACTGTGAAGGCAGAGGCAGGCAGATCTCTGTGAGTTCTAGGCCAGTCTGGTCTACAGAGCAAGTTCCAGGACAGGCTCCAAAGCCACACAGAGAAACTCTGTCTCGAAAAAAAGTAAACAAAAAAATTTATTCATCTGTAATAGTCAAACTTATAGTCATGTTAGTTAGAATTTCGAGGTATACAAAGATATATTTCAGATAGATAGGTAATCTTCAAACACCTAAAGAATATGGTACTTAAAATGTTTTAATAACAGACTTTTCATGACAGTGAGGCATGTCTGCTCCTGGCATCACCAATATACTCCAAAAAAGATCATGGGCATTGAAGAAACTCTGTATGGAGTTTGTTTCCTTTATGGCAAAAGCTACCCGTGTGGGCAAAGAAATTACCTTTGCTTCAATTGCTAACAGTTACTGTCCAAACTGGATTAGCAAGACACAAGAAAGGTGACTGCCAAACTTTGTCAAGACAAGGTAGGACAGTCCTTCAAAATCCCCTGCTTTACAGGAAAGTCTGTCAGACATGATAGGTCTATAGGCCAAAGATGGATGCCCTAACGTTACAGAGGAACTTTGGGTGACTGTGATGTCCCTGTCATTAGGTAACATTTCACCCTTCTAGGGTCTTTGATGGAGTTTAAGAGTAACAGAGGCCGGGCAATGGTGGCGCACGCCTTTAATCCCAGCACTTGGGAGGCAGAGGCAGGAGGATCTCTGTGAGTTTGAGGCCAGGCTGGGCTACGGAGTGAGTTCCAGGAAAGGTGCAAAGCTACACAGAGAAACCCTGTCTCAAACCCCCGCCCCACCCCCAAAAAAGAGTAAATAGTTATAATTATAGTTTTCCTGAGTTGTAATAGAAAGTAAATTAGATGCAAAACTTTAGATTCATCAAGATAGATAATTAAGCGGTGGGTCGCAGACGCAGGCAGGCGCAGCGGCATGCGCAGAGGCGGGCGGCAGCAGAGACACAGTTGCAATAAAGACCAGAAACTGAGCCATTACCCACTGAAGAGTTAGCCATCGGAGTCCCAGAGACCAGACAGCTACCTTTCCCTGCTTCCCCACCAAAATAAATAAATAAATAAAAATGACCCCTACAAACCTAACAACCATTGAAAGCATAGGCACACCCTGCACCAACTGGGAACAACTGCTCCCAGAGAAAAGATAGATAATTAAGTATTTTCTCTAATTTCGCCCAATGCAAATGGATTAGCTAGTGTTAGTGTAAATTTTTTTTTTTGGTTGCTGCTGTTGAATTTATTACAGGAAGTTGATTGCCAAGTGCTGTATGATACTTCCAGCTGTTACTAGGTGGTCTGCAAACGAAGTCAAGGGTTGGGGAACATTCAGGGTTTCTGCAGGCAAGTTCAAAGAGCCTTAGTATAATTTTTACTTAATAACTTCCTGTTGTATATAATCTTACTATGTTAAAGCTAAAAATCTTCTTTTTAATTAGACAAAAAGGGGGAAATGCTGTGGAATACTCCTCTTATAGACTGTAAAGATTCCTCACTCAAATTGGTTTAATAAAATGCTGATTGGCTGTAGCCAGGCAGGAAGTATAGGTGGGGTGACCAAACTAAGGATGATGGGAAGGTGAAGGGTGGAGTCAGGAGTCCCCAGCATGGGAGCCCTTTTTCAGGTTCCTTGTGGCTTTACCCAGCAGGTCCAGATAGAGAGGATGATTGGACCTCGGGCCTGATGCAGGTGTCTGAGATGGTCTGCACTTGGCTGTGCTGGCGGGGAGGACTTCTGCTCCACCTCTTATCGTTTCTATAAATAGCTTAGGGCAGAGACAGTCAGGGCCCATTGGAATAGGTTCCAGGCCCTCTTGAGGATATCCTGTATTTTCTGTTTATCTCCACACTCTAAATCCTTCTATCTAATATTTCCTGCTTCTCTCACTCAAGAAAACTCTCTGGGTTTTCTTGAGTTACCCAGCCAGCCATGGAGGAAGCACAAAAGGAAGACATACAGAAGGAAGGAAAGAATGGTAAAAAGCCCTGAGGAAAAACAAAGATGAAGAGAAACAGGTTCATTTAACTTGGAAAAGCTGGCTAGAGGTAAGTTTAAGCTAAGGCCAGGCATTCATAACTAATAATAAGTCTCTGTGTCATGATTTGGGAGCTGGTTGGTGGTCTGAAAGAAAGCCTGCTACATGTCTCTGTGAGTTCAAGGCCAGCCTGGTCTACAAAGTAAGTTTCAGGAGCCAGAGCTGTGGATACAGACCTTGTCTCACACACACAAAAAAAGACAAAAACACCAGGAGAGACCCCCAGGCCAGACTCACTTAGTTCTCTCCTCAACCTTCCTGGATTGTCTAGAAGAAAAGTCACTTCCGGGAATACAATGGCAACAACAAGCATGTTGGGGATGCAGTGGAGAGATGCTTCTCTGTAAAGCAGAGGCACTGGCCTGCAAGCACCTCAGTCTCCACAGAGACCAGGCTCCTGGTGTTCACCTGCAGGGGGCAGCTCGCACCGCCAAGCCTGATGCTCAGGAATCTCACCTGTAAATTGAGATTTTTCCTCTTCACTCAGGATCGTGTCTTCACAGCCTGGTGTTTACACTCAGACTTCTAGTGTTTTCTTCCCAGATGATCATCTGTAGCACCAGGTGGTTGTGTTTTACACGGATCTTCAGTCCATAGTCCTGAGATGTCTGGGTGGACCTGGTCTTTGTCTCAGCACAGTAGACCCCTTCTCCACTGGGAAGAGACCCCCGTGGAGACCAAGTACAGCTCCGCACTGATCCCAGTCTACACACCACGGTTCTGTGTGTCCACACACTGCCATGGTACAGTTGCTTCAGGGAATAAATCACAGTAAGGGAGGAACTGTAACTCATCATCAAGCAGAACAATGACGATGATGATGTGGTGGAAGTTACATAACCCGTGACCTCTCGTTCCCTCTCTGACCTTCACTCCCACTTTATGAGCCGATGAGATGAGGGAGATGAATGTCACAGGCCTGTGGAGCCCTGGGTCTGAGAACAGTTGGCTCCTGAGTTCCTCAGGCCTGTGCAGGGTGGACACCGGGCAGAGGGTGATTCTCATGGCAGAGGTACACACTGGGGATCTGAGGTTTCATCCCTGTTGAGTAGTGCGGAGAAAAATTAAATTTATTAATTTTTGTGTTTCTTGGATTTTGACTTGATGTCTTCAAATCCCAGCCACACATAACTGAAGTAGAAAGTGAAAGCAGAGGTGAGTAGGGACTCCAGCACGGAGAGTCACATAACACAGGGTCAAAAGCCCTTGACCAGAGCTGTGAAAACTCCAGTCACCTCCCGATGACGGTGTCCACGGCAGCCCCGCACCCTCACCAGGACTCCGACAGCACCTGTTTCCCTGAACATTCATTTCAAGTGCTGTGTGTATTTTACCTGGACACTTCGTGCTCTTAGGTTTCATCCTGACGAACCTGAGGAGACAGTTGTCCTTAGGCGGCTCAGAGACACCACGACAAACAGCGCTCCGTCCCGCAGCACAGGGTTCAGCAAAGTCTCAGTCCCCAGGCGGTGAGGTCTGGGGTGGGAGCCCAGGGCTGGGGATCCCCAGGTCCCCAGTTTCACTTCTCCAGCTCCTGACCTGGGTCGGGTCCTTCTGCCCGGACACTGATGACGAGTGTCCTGTTCTCACCCCCATTGGGTGCCGAGATCGCGGAGAACCAATCAGCGTCGCCGCGGTCACGGGTTATAAAGTCCACGCAGCCCGCGGAACTCAGACGCCCCAGATCCGAGATGGGGGCGATGGCTCCGCGCGCGCTGCTCCTGCTGCTGGCGGCCGCCCTGGCCCCGACCCGGACCCGCGCGGGTGAGTGCGGGGTCGGGAGGGAAACGACCCTGCGGGGAGGGCGGGGGCGGCCCCGGGGAAGCCGCGACCCCGTCGCCCGGCCAGACCCTCCCGCCCTTCTCCACCGCGTCCCGAGCCCCGCGCCCTGCGCCCCTCCCGGCCCGCGCACCCGCCCGGGGTCCGGGAGGAGGGTCGGGGTCTCACCGCGCGCCGCCCCCAGGCTCGCACTCCATGCGGTATTTCCACACCATCGTGTCCCGGCCCGGCCTCGGGGAGCCCCGGTTCATCTCTGTCGGCTACGTGGACGACACGCAGTTCGTGCGCTTCGACAGCGACGCGGAGACCCCGAGGATGGAGCCGCGGGCGCCGTGGGTGGAGCGGGAGGGGCCGGAGTATTGGGAGAGGGAGACAGAGAAAGCCAAGGGCCACGAGCAGACTTTCCGAGTGAACCTGAGGACCGCGCTCCGATACTACAACCAGAGCGAGGGCGGTGAGTGACGCGGGTCGGAGGTCACGACCCCTCCACGTCCCTACGTCCGGGCCGGAGTCGCCCCGGGTCCCGGGTCCGAGGTTCGGGAGGAGAGTCGGGGACCGGGACCGGTTTCCCTTTCGGTTTAGAGGAGTCCGCGGGTGGGCGGGGCCGCGAGGCGGGGCTGACCGCGGGTGGGCGGGGCTGACCGCGGGTGGGCGGGGCTGACCGCGGGGTCCCGCAGGCTCTCACACCATCCAGGCGATGTACGGCTGTGACGTGGGGTCGGACGGGCGCCTCCTCCGCGGGTACGAACAGCACGCCTACGACGGCCGCGATTACATCGCCCTGAACGACGACCTGACGACGTGGACGGCGGCGGACACGGCGGCGCAGATCACCCGGCGCAAGTGGGAGCAGACTGGTGCTGCAGAGAGATACAGGGCCTACCTGGAGGGCGCGTGCGTGGAGTGGCTGCGCAGATACCTGGAGAACGGGAAGGACACGCTGCAGCGCTCAGGTGCAGGGCCGCGGGCAGCTCCTCCCTCTGCCTCGGGCTGGGCTCAGTCCTGAGGAAGAAGAAACCCCTCAGGTGGGGTCATGCCCCTGTCTCAGAGCAGACAGTGTCCCTGGGTCTCCTGATCCAGCATGGCAGGGGCCGCACTGACCCCCAGGCTCAGCCTTCTCCCTGGACAGTTGCAAATCTGTGTCAGGAGGAGGGAGAGGAGATCCCGACATCACCACAGTGGCTCCTGCAGTCTGCAGCCGCTGTCAGCCATGGCCTCTCCCAGGCCGGGGTCTCTGCCCACACCAGGGTCTGTGGAAACTGAGTCCTGTCATCTGAGTGTGTCAGCCTTACACGACAGGACCGGAAGTCTCCTTTACCTGATGGGAGACATGGACGCCCCTACCCTAGGCTGGTTCCATAGTTTCTAGAACTTTCCCAAGAATACGTTCTCCCAGATTCCTGTGGGTGAGGTTTATATCCCTCACACATCAGTTCTGTCTGTTCCTAGAATGGTCCCGTGAGCACTTATGGATTATCCTGGACAAATACTAAATTGTGGAAGTTTCTCTCTCTCTCTCTCTCCCTCTCTCTCTCTCTGTCTGTCTATCTGATATTATTTTGCTTTTAGTCAGTTTTTTCCCTCACTGGGGTGATACTGTTTGTTTCTCTCTCTCCCCCTTTATTATCATCTGTATCCGTCTCCACAGGAGCCAGGGGGAACTGCTAATCTGGATAATTAGACAAGTCAGTGTTTCCTTTACACTAGAAAGGTTCCTGTGAGCTTAGACTGTTTTCTGCCATATTAACATCCAGAGCCCTCCTGCTCTCCCTCGGCCCCAACAAGTCACAGTGTTGTCCCAGTGGATTAGGAATTGAACTTCCTCAGAGACAGCGTCTTCTGCAGCTCCAGGACAGGAGTGACAGGGAAGATCCACACACCCCTGTGAGCACTGCTGTGTCCCAGGGAGTGCTGCACTGGGCTCCACAGCACACTTCCAGGGGTCCTGTTGACAATGCCTTGTATCTTGTCCCCAGAGGCAGGGCTTGGGGAGTCATTTTCTCTGGCTGAGTGTCAGAGGTTCACCACATTTCTGCTGCACACTTTGGTGATGGCTGTTCACTGGACAGACAGTTATGCTGGTCAGCAAGATGGCCACTGTGGTTGTGCCTCAATGGTGGCAGCAGGAGTTGGTGGCACCCTTCATGTAGCCCTTGTACCTGATTTCTTATTTTGATATGAATTAATAACATATATAAATTAATTATTTTCCTTTCCTTCATTCTTTAACTACCTAACTAACGCTATAGAACATCACATGAGGAAGACCATGCTGACCTGCTGGCTCATGTGGATTCCCTCTTAGCCACTGAGTCCCCCCAGGAAAATGTGCAGCTCTGTGATGAGGGGACCAGCTCTACCTGAGGTCACTAGTGTGATGACAGAATTGTCCAAACAGACACAGTTTAGTGTCATAATTGGTTTAACTTTGTCTTTGCAGATTTCTGTTTATCTTGTTAATTGTGGGATTTCTTAAATCTTCCACACAGATCCCCCAAAGGCACATGTGACCCATCACCCCATACTGAAAGGAGATGGCACTCTGAGGTGCTGGGCCCTGGGCTTCTACCCTGCTGAGATCTCCGTGACCTGGCAGAGGGATGGGGAGGATCTGATTCAGGACATGGAGCTGGTGGAAACCAGACCTTCAGGGGATGGAACCTTCCAGACGTGGGCAGCTGTGGTGGTGCCTTCAGGAGAGGAAGAGAGATACACATGCCATGTGCACCATGAGGGTCTGCCTGAGCCCCTCACCCTGAGATTTGGTAAGGAGGGTGTGGGTACAGAGCTGGGGTCACGGTTGAGAGCTGGGGTCATGACACTCACTTCCTTTCCTGTCCTTCCCTTCCCAGAGCCTCCTCAGTCCACTGTCCCCATCACGGCAATCATCATTGCTGTTCTGGTTCTCCTTGGAGCTGTGGCCGTTGTTGCTGTGGTGGCTGTTGTGAGGAAGAGGAGGAGAAACACAGGTAAGAAAGGGCAGCGTCTGGTTCTCTCAGCCCCTTTTAGAAGTGTGCTCTGCCTCATTAATGGGAAACATCCACACCCCTCATTGCTCCTGTCTCTAACCTGGGTCTGCAGTCAGTTCTGGAAACTTCCTAGGGTCGGGTCTTCCCTGGTCTCTCACAGCTTTTCTCCTCACAGGTGCAAAGAGAGGAAACTATACTCCGGCTTCAGGTAAGTGCGGGGAGCAGGATTGTCCCTGAGGCCCTTGGGGTGAAGCTAGAGTATTTGGGGAGCTCTGCCAACCCATAATACCTCCTCCAGTGAAATCTTCTAGAGGCCATGTTTTCACCTTCCTGTGACTATATATAATTTTACCCTAGGCAGGGACAGTGTCCAGAGCTCTGATGTGTCTCTCCCAGACTGTAAAGGTGACACTCTGGGGACTGATTTGGGGAGGGATAAAGTGGACATGATTGTGTTTCAGGGACTCCCAGAATCACCTCTGAGTGAGTGGTGGGTTGTTGGGATGTTGTCTTCACAGTGATTGTTCATAACTCTTGTTTGTAGCGTGAAGACAGCTGCCTGGCCTGACAGAGTGACAGAGATGTGCTCAGGTCTCTCCTGTGACGTCCTGAGCCCCTCAGTTCACTCTCAGCAACAGTGTCTGATGATCCTGTGACCCTGTGGGCTCAATGTGAAGAACTGAGGAGCCCGGCCACCCCTGCACACCAGGACTCTGTCCCTGCTGCCCTGTTCCCTTCCACAGCCAACCTTCCTGGTCCAGCAGACAGGAGGGGACAACTCCATCCTGTCACCTCCATGGTGCCCTGAGCTGCAGCCCCTGACTCCCCACAGAAAATAAGAATCTGAATGTAAACTTGGTTGTTCATGTCCTTGATCTGACAGGTGGATTGATGGGTAAATTAAATGATAGAAATACTTAGAGCTTGTGGAGGAAATAAATGGCAGCATGGAGAACCTTCCAGAATCTGTGTTCTTTGTGCTGTGTGTATCTGGTGGACAAGATGAGGCTGTGGGAGCTGAGTGTGAACAGGGCTGTGCCCAGGTGGAGCTCAGTCCATTGCTGGCTGTGACATGGTCACTCCTCAGCTCTGTCACCTGGCTCTATTCTCTTCATCACTTGAACCACATGCTGAGAGTCTGTGATCACAGGGACACTGGGATGACAGAGCCTTGTCCTGTCCCCAGGATTGTGAGCAGCCAGGGCAGCTGTGACAGGTCAGCCTGGGCTCTGACCTGGCCATGGCTCTTCACTCTGTCTTCTCTGTTTATTTCTTGTCTCTTTAGTTGGTATGGAGGACTAGGCCTGTTCTTGTCCCTGTGAGTGGTGTCTGTCTCATTGTCCCTTGGGGTCCCTGAGTGACAGCATTCAGAAGTGTCTGTCCATCCTTATCTCCCAAGGCCCAACTAGGTCCCTGACTCAGGAGACTGTGGGATGAGGGGATGAACTTCAGTCTCCCGAGCTCCTGCCTCCTTCCAGGCCCCTCCCTGGAGGTTCTCTCCTCCTTTTGCATCTTTCAGAATCTAACCTGGGTTGTAGGATGGGCAGAGAGGAGGGATCCACAGGGTCTCATCTCAGTCTGTCCTGTTGGATCTGTGTTCTGCCCAAGGTCCCCTCTCCCTCCCTGGCTCTGGGAATCCTGGTGCTGCCCCCAGTGGTGACTCAGGAATTTACAGGCTGAGTCGACTGGAGATTAAAGTTTATTTAAAAGACATAGTCCAGAGACTGCAGAGATGGCTCAGGGGTTGAGAGCACTTGCTGCTCTTGCAGAGGACCCGGGTTCAAATCCCAGCACCCACACCATGGCTCACACCATCCATAACTCCTGTTCCACAGCTTCTACTGCCCCTGTGGTCACCAGATAGGCACATGGTACAAACACATACAGTCAAGAAAAACACTCATAGACACAAAATTAATGAACCTTTTAAAAATAGATTGGGAAATCTGGGAACACCAGAGATGGAATTACTTCACCCCTGCTCTGGTTCCAGCCCCTGCAATTTTGTCTTCTAGTTTGTGACCTCAAGTCAAGAGCTCCAGGAACCTTAGCTGAGATGTTGAAGACCAAGAAGGTGACAATCTCTGTCATGATGCAGCCATCCTTGTCTTGTGAGGGATGGTGACTTCCAGTGCCTGGGACCCAGCAGACATTCATACCCAAGAAATGTTTGATGACTGAATAAAAAAATAAATAGGATCATGGATCAAAGACAGAAAGGCAGGTGCAGAAGGAGGGAGGGCTTGGCTGAGGGAAAGCTCAGGTGACCCTGACCTCAGTGTGAGGGCACCTGGTGCTGCACTCCACACACCAGCATGTGGCCTGAGGTTGTGTTAATCAAGGGAGCTTCTGTAGAAGAGGGAGGTGAGTGTGAATTTTCCTCTAGACTGAAACATCCCTGCTGGAGCCAGGAGGAGCTGATGAGGCTCAGGAAACACAAGAAGCTACAGGTCCAGGGAGCTGACACAATGTAGCGCTTCCCTCTCAGGGTTAAACCAGCTGCAGTTCCTGAGGGAGAGGAGACTGTTGAGAGGGGCTGCTGGGAGCTGTGCAGGGGACTGCAGTGATGTAGCTGTGTGAGTGACATGCACACTGGGGTGGGCAGGTCAGTGGTTATCCCCTGACTCACCCAGGCTCCTGTGAGTGACCAGTGAGCTCAGGGTTCATTGAGCTGACCCTGGATGGATGTTTTCCTTGGTCTGCTTTCTGTCTCTATCTGGGGTGGAGGAAATCCACTCCTCAAGCAGGGGACAGAGCAGTGTCCATTGTGATCGGCCCACAGAGTCTGTTCCAGATGTGAGATGAAGTCCTGTTTCTAAGACACACTAGGAAGTGATACAATGTTGCTGGTCTCCTGGAGCAAGCGCTGTGGTGGGAAGATGCCTGTGATACAGTGTAAGGGAATAAACAAGGACAGGTTGTGTCAGGAGGTGGAGGGCAGAAGGGAAGGTGTGCAGAGTGCAGGGGAGAGGAACAGGGCAGAGAGCTATCATTTTGTAAAATTTATTAATTTTTTAATGTGGCATGCTGGCACATACATGCTTTATTCCTAGCCTTTCAAAATAGAGGCAGGTGGAAATCTGTGAGTTCAAGTCTAGCCTGGTCTCCATAGTGACACCATCTAAAAGATTATTTTTTAATTATGTGTTTGTGTTAATTACCTTTCTGATGCTGTGATAAAACACATGACCAAAGCAACATTTAGAAGGGTTTCTTTGGCCTACAGCTCCAGTGGATAAGAGTGCGTCACGGCAGGCAAGCAGGGCAGACCTGCAGGCATCATGGAGGAGCAGGAAGCAGAGAGGTCACAGCTTTAGTTGCAAACAGGAAGCAGAGAGAGCAAAATGGAGGCAGATGGTTTGACTCTCACAGCCCCACCCTCCCTCAGTAATGTACTTTCTCCACAAAGGCCACACCTCTTCAACTCCCATATCAACAAATAGCACCCCCAACCAGAGAACAAAGTTCAACTACCCAGCACTATGGGGACATTTCTCACTGAATCCACCACAGTGGATGTGTGGCATCCATGCGGGTGTGGTCAGGTGAGTGCAGGGCTCCTGGAGGTCAGAAGAGGGTGTCAGATCCCCTGGGTGTGGGTGCTGGGAACTGAACTTGGTTCTGGGCAGGAGCAGAAGGTGTTCTCAGAGTCTCAGTCATCCACCCTGCCCTAAGGACGCTGTTTAAATAGGTGTTCAGTGTGGTGTCATTCAGAGGGTGACATCTGAGGAGAGTTTTGAAGATCCTATAGAATCAGTCTTTGACTTCTTCCTTTCTGATTTGTATCCCCTTGATCTCCTTCAGTTGTCTGATTTCTCTGGTTAGAACTTCCAGTCCAGAGTGAACAGCTAAGGACAGAGTGGACAGCCTTGTCTTGTTCCTGATTTTAGTGAAATTGCTTTGAGTTCCTCTCCATTTAATTCGATGTTGGCTGTAGATTTGCTGTGAGTTGCCTTGTTATGTTTAGGTATGTCCTTTGTATCCCTGATCTCTCCAAGATTTTTATCATGAAGGGGTGTTGGATTTTGTCAAAGGCTTTTTTCAGCATCTAAAGAGATGATCTTGTGTTTTTTTCTTTCAGCTTGTTTATTTGCAAGTATTTTGTTGAGTATTTTTACATCTGTGTTCATAAGGGAAAATGATCGGTAATTCACTTTCTCTGTTAATCTTTGTGTGGTTTGGGTACCAGAGTGACTGTGGGCCTCTTAAAATGAATTTTGTAATGTTCCTTCTGTTTCTATTTTGTGGAATAATTTGAGGAGTATTGGAGGCATTTCTTCTTTTAATATCTGGTAGAATTCTGGGCTAAAAATGTCTGGCCCTGTCCTTTTTGTTTGTTTGTTTGTTTTGTTTTTTGAGACTTTTAATGACTGCTTCTATTTCCTTAGGGATTCTAGGTCTATTCAAGTTGTCTATATGATCTTGATTTTACTTTGACAAGTGCTATTTATCAAGAAAATTGGTCATTTCATTTAGATTTTCCAATTTTAGGGAGTACAGGTTTTTTAAAGTATGACCTAATGCTGTGGAATAATCATTTTCTATACTATGACTGTATTACTCTCATTGGTTAATAAAAAGCTGACAGCCCAGTAGCTGGGCAGGAAGTTAGGTGGGAAGGCCAAAGTAAGAATGCTGGAAAGAGAAAGAGCAGAGTCAGGAGTCACCAGCCAGACACAGAGGAAGCAAGATGAGAATGTCATACTGAGAAAAGGTACCAAGCCATAAGGCTAAATAGATAAGAAGTATAGGTTAATTTTAGTGTAAGAGCTAGTTAGTAATACTGAGCCATTGGCTGAGTATATATAATTTATATTAAGCCTCCAAGTCAATTATTTGGGAAGCTGCTGCTGGGCATTTGGGAGTTGGTGGCAGGACAGAAACTTCTGTCTACAACCTAATGATTCTTAGATTTCCTTGGTGTCTGTTGTTATGTACCCTTTCATTTCTGATTTTACTAATTTGGATATTCTCTCTGTGACTTTTACTTAGCTTGGATAAGGTTTGTCTATCTTGTTGATTTTCTCAAAGAACCAACTCTTTGTTTCATTGATCTTTGTATTGTTCTCTTTTTTCTATTTTATAGATATCAGCCCTCTTATTATTTCTTGCGAGCTACTCCTCGTGGGTGTTTTTGCTTCTTTTTGTTCTAGAACTTTCATGTGTGCTGTTAAGTTGCTGCTATGAGATCTCTCCAATTATTCTATGTAGGCACTTAGTGCCATGAACTCTCCTCTTAGCACCACTTTCATTGTGTCCCGTAAGTTTGGGTATGTTGTACACTAATTTTCATTGAATTCTAGAAAGTCTTTCATTTCATTTCTTTCTTTATTTCTGTCTTGTCAGTAGAGAGCTATTCAGTTTCCAAGAGTTTGTAGGCTTTCTGTTGTTTCTGTTGTTGTTGAAATTCAGCTTTAACCAGTGGAGGTCTGATAGGATGCAGGTGGTTATACAATTTTCTTGTATTATTGAGACTTACTTTGTGTCAGAGTATGTGATCAATTTTGGAGAAAGTTCCATGAGGTGTTGAGAAGAAGGTGTATTCTTTTGTGTTTGAATAGAATGTTCTGTAGATATCTCCTGGGTCCATTTGGTTTAATGTCTGTTAGCTCCAGTACTTCCCTGTTTAGTGTTTGTCTGGTTGACCTGTCCATTGGTCAGAGTGGGGTCTACTGAAGTCTCCCACTATCCATGTGTGATGGTCGATGTGTGGTTTATGCTTTAGTAATGTTTCTTTTACAAACATGGGTGCCCTTGTGTTAAGATGTTAAGATGTTAAGAATTGAAACATCATCTTGGTGGATTTTTCCTTTGATGAATAAAGTGTTCTTCCCTGTCTTTTTTGAGTAATTTTGGATGAAGTCTATTTTGTTGAGTAGCTACACCAGCTTGGTTCTTGGATCCATTTTCTTGACATATTTTTTCCAACCCTTTACTCTGAGGCAATGCCTATCTTAGTGTTAAGGTGTGTTTCTTGTATGCAGCAGAATCCTGTTTTTGCATTCATTCTGTTAGTCTGTGTGTTTTTTTGTTTTTTGTTTTTTTTGGTTTTTCGAGACAGGGTTTCTCTGTGTAGCTTTGCGCCTTTCCTGGAACTCACTTGGTAGCCCAGGCTGGCCTCGAACTCACAGAGATCTGCCTGGCTCTGCCTCCCGAGTGCTGGGATTAAAGGCGTGCGCCACCACCGCCCGGCAGTCTGTGTGTTTTTATTGGAGAATTGAATCCATTGATATTGAGAGATGTCAATGACCAATGATTGTTAATTCCTGTTATGTTGGTGGTGGTGGTGGTGGTGGTGGTGCTGTGTGTGTTTGTGTGTTCCCCTCTTTGGTTTTGCTACTGTGAAATCATTTATTTCCCATGTTTTTGTGGGTGTAATTAACCCCATATGTTGGAGTTTTCCTTCTAGCACCTTCTGTAGGTCTGGATTTGTAGATAGATTCTGTTTAAAATTGAGTTTGTCAAAAAATATCTTTTTTTCTCCGTCTATGGTAATTGAAAGTTTTTCTGTGTATAGTGTAGTCTGGGCTGGCATCTGTGGTCTCTTAGAGTCTGCAGCACATCTGTCTAAGCTCTTCAGGATTTTAGAGTCTCTACTGAAAGGCAGTGGTGATCCAAATAGGTCGGCCTTTATATATTACTTGTTCTTTTTCCCTTAAGCTTTTTTTTTTGTTTTTTTCTTTTTTTTTTTTTGTTTTTTCGAGACAGGGTTTCTCTGTATAGCTTTGCGCCTTTCCTGGAACTCACTTGGTAGCCCAGGCTGGCCTCGAACTCACAGAGATCCGCCTGCCTCTGCCTCCCGAGTGCTGGGATTAAAGGCATGTGCCACCACCGCCCAGCTTCCCTTAAGCTTTTAATAGTCTGTCTTTGTTCTGTGTGTTTGATGTTTTGATTATTATATGGCCAGGAGACTTTCTTGTGATCCAATCTGTTTGTATCTTTGTAGACTTCTTCTTCATGTTAGGAAAACTTGGTATTCTTTTGTTGGAAATACTTTCTGGGTCTTTGAACTGGGTTTCTCCCCCTTCTTCTATTCCTATTTTCCTTTGATTTGGTCTTTCATAGTGTCCCAGATTTCCTGGATGTTTTGGGTCAGGGTTTTTTTAGATTGAACATTTTCTTTGACCGATGTGTCTATGTCTTCTATTGTATCTTCAATGCCTGAGATTCTCTCTTCCATCCCTTGCATTCTGTTGGTGAAGCTTGCATCTGTAGTTCCTGTTTGCTTACCCCGATTTTCCATTTCCAGAACTCTCTTGTGCTTTTTTTATTACTTCTGTTTCTATTTTTAGGTCTTAAACACTTTTATTGTTTCCTTCAACTGTGTGCTTTTTCTTGGTTTTCTTGACATTCATTAAGGGATTTACTCATTTCCTCTAATTTTTTTTTTAATATTTATTTATTTATTATGTATACAGCATGTATCCCTGCAGGCCAGAAGAGGGCACCAGATCTCATTACAGATGGTTGTGAGCCACCATGTAGTTGCTGGGAATTGAACTCAGGACCTCTGGAAGAGCAGTCAGTGCTCTTAATCTCTGAGCCATCTCTCCAGCCCCTCCTCTAATTTTTTTTATTCCCTCAATTTCTTTAAGAGAGGAACAAGTTGCCTGTCTGCAGTGGCACATGCCTTTAATCCCAGCACTCGGGAGGCAGAGGCAGCCAGACCTCTGTGAGTCCAAGGCCAGCCTGGTCTAGAGCTCCAGAACCAGGACAGGCACCAAAACTACATGGAGAAACCCAGTCTCAAAACACCAAAAAAAAAAAAGGAAGGAAGAAATCAAAGTATCTTTATTTGCATATGATATCATGGTATACATAAAGGAACCCCAGTTATTCTACCAGGAAATCCTACAACTGATAAACACCTTCAGTGATGTGGCTGGATACAAGACTAACTCAAAAAATATCTACCAAGTTGAACTCAATCCTCAGGGGAGTCTTTGTCATGGAGGAGATGGGAATGGGGGATGGGATGGGGAGGAGTGAGGGGGGGGTCAGGAGGGGGAATCCGTGGCTGATATGTAAAATTAAATTAAATTATAAAATAAAATAAAAACAAAACAAAAAAATATCATTAGCCCTCCTAAATACAAATGACAGACAAACTGAGAAAGAAATCAGGGAAACAACATCCCACACATTAGCCACAAACAATATAAAATATCTTGTGGTGCTGTGGATACTGCTCTGATGCTATGAATGTGTTGCTCTGATTGGTTAATAAATAAAGTGCTGATTGGCCAGTAGCCAGGCAGGAAGTTTAGGTGGGAAAAAGACAGAGGAGAATTTCGGGAACAGGAAGGCTGAGTCAGGAGTCACCAGCCAGACACAGAGGAAGCAAGATGTAAAAGTACTGGTAAGCCACAAGCCATGTGGCAACTTATAGATTAATAGAAATGGGTTAATTTAAGATATAAGAACTAGATAGCATGAAGCCTGCAATGGCCAAACTCTTATAGGTAATATAAGTCTCTGTGTGTTTACTTGGGTCTGAGTGGCTGCAGGCCTGGGCAGGACTGGAGAAAACTCCAGCTACATTGGAGTAACTAAACCAGGCAAGTGAAAGACCTGTATGGCAAAACTTCAAGGCTCTGAAGAAAGAAATTGAAGAAGACAGAAATATCTCCCATGCTCATGGATTAGTAGAATTAACATAGTAAAAATGGACATTTTACCAAAAGCAATCTACATTTCAACATAATCCCCATCAAATTTTTTATGGTCCTTGAAAAGAAAAGGATCAACTTCATATGGAAAAGCAACAAACCCAGGATCACTAAATCAATCCTGAACAATAAAAGAACTTCTAGGGGTTTCACAATCCCTGATTTCAAGCTCTACTACAGAGCTTTAGATAAAAGCTGCGTGATATTGGCATAAAGACTGACATGTTGATCAATGGAATTGAATCAAAGACCCAGACATACATACACACACCTACAAATACCTGATATTTGATAAAGAAGCCAGAAAATAGAAAAAAGAAAGTATCTTCAACAGTTGGTGCTGGTCTAACTGGATGTCTGCATGTAGAAGAATGCAAATAGATCTGTATGTATCACACGGCACAAAACCCAAGTCCAAGTAGTTCAAGGACCTCAACATAAATCCAGATGCACTGAACCTGACAGAAGAGAAAGTAGAGAAAAGCCTTGAACACATCAATGCAGGAGATAACTTCCTAAACAGAAAACTGATGGCCAAATCAAACAATCCAATTTAAAAATGGTGTACAGCCATCCCTCAAGCTCTACTATAGAACTGTAGTAATAAAAACAGCTTGGAACTGGTATAAAAACCAACATACAGACCAATGGAATCGAATTGAAGACCCTGACATTAATCCAAACACATATGAACACCTGATTTTTGACAAATAAGCCAAAACTATACAATGGAAAAAAGAAAGTATCTTCAACAAATGGTGCTGTCATAATTGGATGTCAATATAGAAGATTGCAAATAGGTCCATAACTGTCACCATGCACAAAACTCAAGTCCAAGTGGATCAAAGACCTCAACATAAATCCAGTTACACTGAACTTGATAGAAGAGAAAGTAGGAAGTACTCTTGAACGCATCGGCACAGGAGATCACTTACAAAATATAACACCAGCAACACAGACACTGAGTACAACAATTAATAAATGGGACCTCTTGAAACTGAGAAGTTTTTGTAGGGCAAAAGACACGGTCAATAAGACAAAAAGACAGCCTACAGAATAGAAAAAGACCTTCACCAACCCCACATCTGACAGAGGACTGATATCCAAAGAATATAAAGAACTCAAGAAAATAGACATCAAAATACTGCACAATCCAATTAAACAATGGGCTATAGAGCTAAACAGAAAATTCTTAAAAGAAGAATCACAAATGGCTGAAAGACATTTAAAGAAATGCTCAACATCCTTAATCATCAGAGAAATGCAAATCAAAATGATTCTGAGATACCACCTTACACCTGTCAGAATGGCTATGATCAAAAACACTGATGACAGTCTATGTTGGAGAGGATGCGGAGTAAAGGGAACACTCCTCCGCTGTTGGTGGGAATGCAAACTTGTACAACCACTGTGGAAATCAGTATGGCGGTTTCTCAGAAAATTGGGAATCGATCTACCTCAAGACCCTGCCATACCACTCTTGGGCCTATACCTAAGAATTGCTCAGTCATACCACAAAGATACATGCTCATCTATGTTCATAGCAGCACTATTTGTAATAGCGAGAACCTGGAAACAACCTACAGCATTCTCCCCTGAGAAATAAAATTATTAAAAAAAAAAAAAAAGAAAGAAAATGTGGTACATATACACAATGGAGTACTACTCAGCAGAGAAAAACAATGACATCATGAAATTTGCAGGAAAATGGATGGAACTAGAAAATACCATCCTGAGTGAGGAAACCCAAACCCAGAAGGACAAACATGGTATATACTCACTCATAAGTGGATTCTAGATATAAAGCAAAGAACAATCAGATTGCAACCCACAGAACCAGGGAGGCTATATAGCAGGGGGGACCCTAGGATGACTGTGGCTTATAATAAGTTTTGGTTTTACTCAATTACTGGGCAAGCCTCAATGAAACATTTCACTATGAGGATAAGAAAATATACTGTATCAAGCTGATAATAACTGTATCAAGCTGATAACAGAAAAATAAATTTAAAAAATGGTATACAGATCTAAACAGAGAATTCTCAACAGGAGAATTTCAAATGGACAAGAAGCATTTAAAGACATGTTTAGGGGTTGGGGATTTAGCTCAGTGGTAGAGCACTTGCCTAGCAAGTGCAAGGCCCTTGATTTGATCCTCAGCTCAGAAAAACAAAACAAGTGTCCCAGAAATATTCATTTGCAGGGTGGTAGTGGTGCATGCCTTTAATTCCAGCACTGGGAGGCAGAGGCAGGAGGATCTCTGTGAGTTCGACGCCAGTCTAGTCTACAAAGTGAGTTCCAGGAAAGGCACAAAACTATACAGAGAAACTCTGTCTCGAAAAATCAAAAAAAGAAAGAAAGAAAGAAAGAAAGAAAGAAAGAAAGAAAGAAAGAAAGAAAGAAAGAAAGAAAAATGTTCAACAACGTTGGCACAGGAGACAACTTCCTGAACAGAACACCAATAGCAGAAGCACTAAGATCAACAATTAATAAATGGGACCTCATGAAATTGAAAAGTTTTTTAAGGCAAAGGACACCGTCAATACAACAAAACAGAAGCGTACTGATTGGGAAAATATCCTCAGCAACCCCACATCCCACAGAGGACTGATTTCCAAACTATATCAAGAACTTAAGAAACTAGATATCAAGTAACAAAATAATCCAATTAAAAATGGGGTACAGATCTAACAGAGAATTCTCAACAGAAGAATCCCAAATGGCCAAGAAACACTTAAGGAGTTGTTCATCATCCTTCGCCATCAAGAAAGAGAAATCAAAACGACTCTGAGATTCCATCTTACGCCTGTCAGAATGGCTATGATCAAAAACACAAGTGACAGCTCATGCTGGAGAGGATGTAAACTCCATTGCTGGGGGGAGTGTAAACTTGTGCAGCCACTTTGGAAGTCAGTGTGGTGGTTTCTCAGAAAACTGGGAAACAATCTGTCACAATACCCAGCTATACCACTCTTGGGCAAATGCCCAAGGAGCACTCAATCATCCTACAAGGACACTTGCTCAACTATGTTCATAGCAGCTTTATTTGTAACAGCCAGAACCTGGAAACAACCTAGATGTGCCTCAACCATGAATGTATAAAGAAGATGTGGTATATTTACAAGAAGACCAGGAAATTTGAAGGCAAATGGCTGGAACTAGAAAAAAAATCATCCTGAGTGAGGTAACCAGACCATGAAAGACAAAGGGGACATGGACTCACTCATAAGCTGTAAAATGAAGGATAACTAGGCTACATTCCACAGACTCAAAGAGACTAGGTAACAAAGAGGGTTCATGGGGGGACACCAGGGTCTCCCTAGGAAAGAAAAATAGAGATTTTGTGAGTGGACGAGGGACAGGTAGGGGTGGGAACTTGAGGGATCAGGTTGGGGGACAAAGAAGGAAGAGTACTGAAAGAGACTACTAGAAATGGGGGACATTTCAGGGTCAGGTAAAAGACCTGGTGCAAGGGAATCTCCCAGGAGTCTAAAGAATGACCCCAGCAAGACTCTTACCAATATCGATACATAACCTGAACTGGCTGTCTTGTGACCAGATTGGTGCCTAGCCCAATTGTCATTAGAGAGGCTCCATCCACCAACTGATGGAAACATGCAGACTCACAACCAAACATTAGGTGGAGTTTGGAGACTCCTACAGAAGAGGGGGCATAAAAAATTATAGGAGCCTGGGTGTCAAGGACACCACAAGAAAACTCACAGAATCAATGAACCTGGGCTCATGGGGGTTCTCAGAGACTGAATGACAACCAGGGAGCCTGCATGGGACTGACCTAGGCCCTCTGCTTACATGTGACAGTTGTGAACCTTGGTCTTTTGTGGAAGTCCTAACAGTGGGAGCAGGGGCTGTCTTCATCTCTTTTACTGACTTTTGGGACCCTGCTCCCCATCCTGGGTCACCTTTCCCAGTCTCAATACATGGGGAGGGGCTAAGTATTTCTGTGACTTGATATGTGATGTTTTGTTGATACCTATGGGAAACACAATCCTTAACTAAACAGAAATGGAGGAGGGGTGTATTGGGGATGGGAACAGAGGGGGTGGGGGAGGGATGGGAGGAGAGGAGAACCTGCAGCTGGGATGTAAAATAAAATAATTTTATATAAAAAGAAGAAATGTTCATCATCCTTAGCCATCAAGGAAATGGGAGAGGAGGGGGGAATTGGAGGAGGGACACTCTGATTGGGATATATTATATGAAAGAAGAATAAATAAAAGATAATAATTTGACGGATGGTGGTGGCACACACCTTTAATCCCAGCACTCGGGAGGCAGAGCCAGGTGGATCTCTGTGAGTTCGAGGCCAGCCTGGTTTACAGAGTGAGATCCACGACAGGCACCAAAACTATACAGAGAAACCCTGTCTTCAAAAACTAATAATAATAATAATAATAATAACAAATTATTAAATTTTTTCTTTATTTTAAATACCAACCACAGTTTCCCCTCCCTCTTCTCCCCCTGTTCCCTACCCCCATCCACTCCTCCTCTGTTCCATTCAGAAACATGCAGGCCTCCCATGGGCGTCAAGAAAGCATGGCACATCAGGTGGAGGCAGGACCAAGCTCCTCCCCTGCATCAAGAATGGGTGAGGTAACCCAGCATGGGGAATCGATTCCCAAATCCAGCTCAAGTGCCAGGGACAGGTACTGATCTCACAGCTAGGACCCCCTCAAACAGACCAAGGTGCACAACTGTCACCCACATGCAGAGGGCTTAGGTCAGTCCCATGCAGGCCCCTTAGCTGTCAGTCCAGAGTCCCTGAACTCCAATGAGCTCAGGTCAGCTGTCTCTGTGGGTTCCCCTGTCATGACCTTGACCCTGATGGCTCCTACAATCCCTCCTCCCTCTCTTCAACAGGACTCCTGGAGCTTAGTCCAGTGCTTGGCTAAGGATCTCTGCTTCTGCTTCCTTCAGTTCCTGGATGAAGGCTCTCTGATGGAAAAAGAAGAACAAGAACAAGAATAAGAGCAAGAGTAAGAAGAAGGAGGAGGAGGAGGAGGAGGAGGAGGAGGAGGAGAAGAAATCATTCTCAAGGCTACTGAACCAGGTTCCTTCCAGGCTGTGGATCATGCCATCAGATGCTCTGAGGCAGGAGCATGGATGTGTGATCTGAGTATAAGGAAGCAGAGGCCTGGAGCAGATCACAGTCTGTACACCATGAGGCCCAGAGAATGCTGGAAATGTCCAACCGTTTCATAGCAGTTTTTTTCTGATTTGAAACGTTCCCTCTTGGAGGGACAGGGAGGCCCATGACACTCAGGAGGTGACAAAAGGTCCTGTGTCTGGGAGAACAGCAAGTTGGAAGAGGGGCTGGAGAGAAGGCTCCTTGGGGAGGAGCACTGACTGCTCCTCCAGAGCACAGGGTTTGAGTCCCAGACTCACATGACTGCTCACAGTTGTCTGTGACTCCAGTTCCAGGGATTCAAGCCCTTCCCTCACCTCAGCGGGCACTGCACACACATGGTGCATGTACATACTTACATACTAAACACACATGTATGTAAAATAAAATAACTTTATATAAAGAAACCGACAACTCTCTAGAGTTCTTCCCCAGCAGTATGGAAAGGAGTAACATGCTCTGGGGGAGCGCACTGAGCATCCAGCTGTGGAGGGAATTCTCTGATCTTCCAGCTGCCTGGAAGCTGTGCAGAGGAGGGCAGGGAGGAAGTTCATGAGTCACTTCCTGGGTTGGGGTGGGCTTTTCAGGGATGCATGGATGTGAGTTATTCCTGCCCCCGTGAGTAACCCCTCCCCCCCACTCCTGTTGGTGACCCCAGTAAAACCTCCCGGGTTCACAAGCTGGACATTGATGCAATGGTTCCCTTGTCAGCCCTGAGTTCTCTATCTGAGGTGGACAGACATGTGTGTGTCTTTCCAGGGAAAGTCTGTCACACAACACAGACCTGTCCTCACAGTGTGACAGGGAGTTAGAGCGGTTGAGCACAAGGGGACAGACACACAACTCCTCTCCTGACAGGGTCTGCTGGAGGGAACTCTGGCAGGGCAGGAGCCAGGCAGGCAGTGGGGACCTGGGGAAGCAGAGTCCTGCTCCTGCTGCACACCCCAGTCTCCTCCCCTGTGAGATGGGGGATGGGAAGTGAGGCATCCTGGGTCCACTCTGCAGGTGACATCACAGCTCTTCCCCCTGGACTAACTCTGGGTGTGAGAGGGAGGGGGTGGGGCAGCAGGCAGAGCTACAGACTGTCCTGGAGGAAGACAGAGTCGCCATGGGTGAAGAAGAGGAAGACTGTCAGGACACAGGAGGAGGGACTTGGAGGCCCCAGAAGGTGATGCCGGGCTGAGATGTCCACTAGATGCAGGGTGGGTGGGTTCTCAGACAGAGGGGCAAAGGTGGAGACTCTGAGGACATAGTTTGTGCGGGAGAAGACAGGGAGGTGACATCATGGTCATAGTCTTTGAGAACTGATGAGGAACTGAGGGAGGGATGGGTACAGGAGAGGATGGGGTCAAGTGTAACTGAGAGAGGCATTCGACTGTTTAATGATTTCTTTTCTTTTAGAGACAGGGTCTCACTATGTAGTCCAGGCTGGACTGGAACTCACTATGTAGAAAAGGCTAGCCTTAAACTCATGGGGATCTGCCTGCCTCTGTCTCCTGAGTGCTGGGATTAAAGGTGTATGTCACCATGCCTGGCTTACATTGCTTAATTATATGCATATATGGACCTGTGTGGGTGTGTGTCTGAGAATGCATGGCCCATGGAGGCCAGTACATGGCATTACGGACTGTTGTGAGTCACCTGACTGCGGACACTGAACACATGCTCTCAAGCAGAGTGGCCTCTCTGGTCACCAGGATTTTATTTTGTTTCCTCTTTAAAATAAATTATTATTGTGTGCAGTGTGGGGGCAGGACACACACCTGCTATGGCACATGTATGGAGTTCAGAGATTAACCTGTGGTAGTTGGTTCTCTCCTTCCCACAAGTGGGTCCCAGGATGACACTCAGGGGGTCAGGTGTGTGCAGCAAGTGCATTACCTCAAATAGTCACAAGAGGGCAGCAGAGGGCAGCAATGGCTCTGATCAGAATTCTCCCAGGGACACCCTGAAGGAATCCAACCACAGCTTCCCCTAGGGTAGAGATGTCACCTCAGAACAGGGCCCTCAGAAGGTCCAAGGGACATCCAAATCCATTTGACACAGAGAAAGGAAAGCTATGGAGAGCCAGAGGAGCTTCTGACTTGTACACAGTTGGCTCCTCCTGCCCTCGGTGAGGCCCTTTTAGTTAAAGCACAAACCAGTGACCAAACCCAGTCATGGCCAGGCACAGTGGTGCACACCTTAATCCCAGTACTCAGGAGGCAGAGGCAGGGGGATCTCTCTGAGTTCAAGGCCAGCCTTGTCTACAAAGTGCAGGGGTGGGGTCTGGGCAGAAAGATAGAGAGAAACAGAGTTACCACACCAAGCGCTCCCCATCCAGGAATTGTGGCTTCCACAGAAGGACCTTCTGCAGGTCTGGGAAGCTGGCTCTGACCAGATCTTGACCAGCAGTCCCCTCCACTCAGCCTGGCACTGAAGAGGAGCTGCCATGTTCACTCTGGTGCGGGTTCCCTTAGGGAAGCCACTGGCTGAGGAAACAGCACTTTGTTCCTGTCACAGAGCAGGGGCCTCGGTCCTGTGTTAACCTGCCCCACAGTTTACTCTTTGAAGCTGGGCAACACTGTTCCCTGTGATGCATCAGAGGGTGATAATTGACAGAAGAAAAGGGAACTCAACACTTTCAGAGGTGAAAGGGCGCTGGAGAGGCCACTCCAGCTTCACCCATTTTGTTTTCTTTCCACAGAGTCTCACAGGGTAGCCCTGACTGGCCTGTGTCACGCAAAACACACAGCTCTGACTTCAAAGGGAATAACAAATTGTTTAATGTAGAGCCATGTTGTGGGATATTTTGATCTCACTCTGACATTTCTGAGACTGCCCAATAAAGTTATACCTTGAATCAGGGGACAAAGCCAGGGACTACTTGACCAGAATTGGCCATAGAGAAGCCAGCAATTTGGATAGAAAAGACTTTCAGGAAGGAAAAGGCGGGGACTGGAGTTTGAGCTTCTCTAGGTTCTGGGATGAGGGAAGAGTCCTAGTTGCTACTCAGCCTCTCTGAGCTGGCAGGTTTTCACCCCAGCCTTCGACTCCTGAGTCTTGTTGATAAATAGAATGATAGAGACTAAATTTAAACCTACATATTGGAACCCAAACCACCTCCCCAGGCCATGTCCTGAGTGGCCAGTGGGCACTGACTGAGGGGCCGAGGGCCCACAGACAATAATTAAAGTATCAGTAGATTAATGTGCAGCCACTAAGCCGACAGAAAAACATCAGAGCCATATTTGAGTGACCATGTACTTAGTCACCCCAAACCCCATGTTCCAACATGGAGGAAGTTGCATGAAGTTTTCATAGGAGCAGAACAAAGAAAGCCACAAATCAAGTAAATTTTCAAACACATTGCCAGAATCTTTTAGAGGTGGTTACAGCAAGATGGGGGATTCCCTCCTACAGCCTCAGATGCTAATTGGTGACATTCTTAGTTTTGGGGTTAGTGGAAGGCAGTGGTTACTAAGTTAATAGATTTCAAAGGTTTTTATCTATTAGTCATTGGATGTTGGTTTCCACTCAGAGGTGGACAAGAAATGGCTCTTCAGGAGTCTGAGGCAATTAGCCTCTGGACCTGCACCATCCCAACCTCTCCACATCACTGTAGTTCTGATCAATCAGACTTTGTAGACACTGCTTCTTTCCAGAAATTCTGGTTGACACCTGGAGCTCTGTGTAGATCAGGCTAGCCTCAGACTCACAGAGATGCACCTGCCTCTGCCTCCCAAATGCTGGGATTAAAGGCCACCATGAAAAACACAATCTGACTGTATCATCCCCTGACTAAACCCATTCAATGGTGTTTCACTAACTTGAACTCAGGGATGAAGGGGCATAGGCGACACCCCCCTGCCTCCCCAGCAGTCAAAGCTCACAGGGGCTCAGGTGAGCAGGGACCCGGACCAGCTCCCATCCTGGGTCCTGCTGCCTCCTGGCGGCCATTAGCGGCATCGCGGCTTCCGAGGGTCCCGGGACCCACAGGGCAAAGTTAAATGTCCCATCAGCCTGCAGGCTGCAGAGTCGCCCAACTGCTGGCGGGTTCACCAGCCTCCCAGCTGTCTGGACCACACTGGCCACTTAGGGGCTGAGACAGACAATCTCAGAGTCATGTGAACTTTTCCCACGGTAGCCTCAGGACAGGGCCCAAAGCTGTCCACGTCCCCAGGCCTTGTGGCATGTGCCACCTTCCTGGAGAGCTACAGAGCAGTCCCCTCCTAAGCAACCCAGCCACTCCTGGATCAGAAACAGTGACGGACTGAGGTTACCACCCCGCCTTCTTCCTGACGCCCCCCAGGATGGGAACCGGTAAGTCTACAGGAAAGAAATGCCAGAGAACTCGAAGACGTCAGGACAAACGAAGGGGATGCTGTCACAGTACATTAAGTGCTTATTATTGCCTACAGACTGACAGACAGACAGACTGAGCCCCCAGCCAGGAGGTGATGGGTTAGTGTTCGAGTGGAGACCGCAGATCACCAAGCTACAAGAGAGGGGAGGCAGCCTCCACTGCTCTGTCCTAAGAGCTGAGAGTCGATGAGAGACTGAGGTGTGGAAGCTTTCACAGGTGTGAACACACAGGGGAGGAGGCGACAGGGACGGGGAATGATAACGTCGCCTCCAAGTCCAGGAAGAAACAGACTTGCACACACTCTGCTGAGGCAGAGTCCTGCAATGGAGGCCGGTGAGGAGTGTGGAAGCCTGAGAGACAACAGGAAGGGAAAGGGACCCAGGTGACGGTGTGTGACATGCACAGCCCGTGGGATCCGTCAGGTCCCAGTGTCAGTGTGTGACATTCAGAGCACATGGGAGCCGCCAGCCCGGGGACCGAGTCAGAAGTTGGGCTTGTGTTTCTTGAGCTCCACCATGAGGTGATGAATGTTGATGAGCTCCGCCCTGGCCGGCAGCGCCCGGAGCTGCGGCTGTGCCAGCACCCGGTGGAAGCGATGGTAGAGCTGGATCAGCTGGGTCAGCGCCCCCTGCACACAGAGGAGAGTCGGGGTCAGACTGACCGGGGCAGGACGGTCAGAGCTTCAGCGGAGCTCAGACACAGCGGGTCGCTGACCTGCCCAGAGGAAAGACCGACAAAACAACCAAGCGTGGGACCCGGCAAAGGGCTGGGGGTGGCAGGCACCTGGATGATGCTGGTTCCATTTCGAAAGTTGGTGAAACTCCGCATTACGTCCTGACTCAGAGACTCCACTGAGGCCTTCCAGGAACTACCAAAGCCGCGGATCAGCTGAGTGACTCGGGCTGCCACAGGAGGGCAGGGAGTGTCAGAGGGCGACCAGGCCTGGGGACCAGCCACCCCGGCAAGGCCCACCTGGGCACCAGCCACCCCGGCAAGGCCCACCTGGGCACCACCCACCCCGGCAAGGCCCACCCGGGTCACAGCCATGCTCACCATCAAGCCCGGCTTCCCTGGTACCCCCCATCCAGGTCTTCCCCGCTGTGCCAACTGTAAGCTGCCACCTCACTGTCCTTTCCAGTCACCTCCCCACAGTCCCTGACAACAGCCTCATACCTTCTTCCCCCCGAAGTCGATCGGCCTGTCCACGCTCAATCAAACCTTCAGCCTCCTTCACAAACGCCACCAGACCCCCGAAGGGGGGGGACAGCAGCTCTTCAATGAATTCCTAGAGAGACGTGCAAGTCCGAACAGAGTCAGGAGTCCTGGGGACAAAGGACCCCATCCTGGACTGGGATGACTAGGAGGTGACACTCCACAGAGCAGCCGGCCTCCGTGAGCTTCCACTTTTAGGTGGTGGTCTCACAAGGTGTAGAGGAAGTCCCCAAGGGTTGCCTCTTCCAAAACCAAGAGCCAATGAGCTGGCTCAGGGGGAAGAGCTTGCCACTGGTCCCCAGAACACAAAGCGGAGAAGCAAGAGAGGAGCCCAGTCCTGAAGTTGTCCTCTGACTCCATGTGCTTCAAGACATGTGCTGCACATGCAATCACATATAACACAGACACACACACACAGACACACACAGACACACATAGACACACTAATAATCCCCTGCAAAGCAGAACTGGTTTTGACCTGTGCACACATACATACACAGTTACAGTTTTATTTTGCTTTTAAGTTATTAATATCATAGAAAAATTAAGTGAAACAGACGAGCAACAAGGCAGTGAGTCATAATGACCGCACACTGAGGTCAGCCCAGCAGCACCAGGTCTCCCTGCCACGCCCAGGCCCTACCTGTGTGCGAGCATTGAGCAGCTGCTGGAAGCTCTCCACCTCCTTGCTATCCTCAGCTGCCCGCTCCTGAGGAGGGCACAGGGAGGAGAGACTTGGGAGCAGCCTCAGGCCAGCATCCACCCCCATCACCTCCTCACCACCACCCCACCCCGTCAGCCTCAGGCCAGCATCCACCCCCATCACCTCCTCACCACCACCCCACCCCGTCAGCCTCAGGCCAGCATCCACCCCCATCACCTCCTCACCACCACCCCACCCCGTCAGCCTCAGGCCAGCATCCACCCCCCCCATCACCTCCTCACCACCACCCCACCCCGTCAGCCCAAGGCCAGCATCCACCCCCCCATCACCTCCTCACCACCACCCCACCCCGTCAGCCTCAGGCCAGCATCCACCCCCCCATCACCTCCTCACCACCACCCCACCCCGTCAGCCCAAGGTCAGCATCCACCCCCATCACCTCCTCACCACCACCCCACCCCGTCAGCCCAAGGCCAGCATCCACCCCCCATCACCTCCTCACCACCACCCCACCCCGTCAGCCCAAGGCCAGCATCCACCCCCCCATCACCTCCTCACCACCACCCCACCCCGTCAGCCTCAGGCCAGCATCCACCCCCCCATCACCTCCTCACCACCACCCCACCCCGTCAGCCCAAGGTCAGCATCCACCCCCATCACCTCCTCACCACCACCCCACCCCGTCAGCCTCAGGCCAGCATCCACCCCCCCATCACCTCCTCACCACCACCCCACCCCGTCAGCCCAAGGTCAGCATCCACCCCCATCACCTCCTCACCACCACCCCACCCCGTCAGCCTCAGGCCAGCATCCACCTCCCATCACCTCCTCACCACCACCCCACCCCGTCAGCCTCAGGCCAGCATCCACCCCCCCATCACCTCCTCACCACCACCCCACCCCGTCAGCCCAAGGTCAGCATCCACCCCCATCACCTCCTCACCACCACCCCACCCCGTCAGCCCAAGGCCAGCATCCACCCCCCATCACCTCCTCACCACCACCCCACCCCGTCAGCCCAAGGCCAGCATCCACCCCCCATCACCTCCTCACCACCACCCCACCCCGTCAGCCTCAGGCCAGCATCCACCCCCCATCACCTCCTCACCACCACCCCACCCCGTCAGCCCAAGGCCAGCATCCACCCCCCATCACCTCCTCACCACCACCCCACCCCGTCAGCCCACACTGCAGACACTGCCAGAATCGGGGCTCAGGCACTGAACTGTGAGGCTGACAGCCCCGGGGACCCCCGCGGGGAGCAGCATTACCATCAGCACACCCAGCATCATGTCGTAGTTGTTGATCAGAAACACAAGCTGCTCCTTCCTGGAGGAGAACTCAGCAGCCACTCGGAGGACAAAATTCTCCACCTCCACCTGCAAAAGCCACACAGAGGCAGGAAGGAGAAAGCCAGATCACAGGCCCCGCCCCTGAGGGAAGTCTGTCCTGCCACCCCACCTGTAGCTGTCCCAGCAGCTGCAGGGTGCGCTCATTGGGGATGGTCTGGTTGATGCTCACAAGGGCAGAGGAGAACTCAGCATAGCGGCGTGTGATCTAGGAGCAGGCGGGAAGACTCCCATCAGCCTGCCTGGCAGACACAACCTCCCAGCTGCCTCTGCAACTCCTGTCCCCAGTCCCTCCTCCTGCAGTGACCACCCCACCAGAGTGTGACCACCCCACCACTGAGTGTGACCACCCCACCGAGTGTGACCACCCCACCAGAGTGTGACCACCCCACCACTGAGTGTGACCACCCCACCAGAGTGTGACCACCCCACCACTAAGTGTGACCACCCCACCACTGAGTGTGACCACCCCACCACTAAGTGTGACCACCCCACCACTGAGTGTGACCACCCCACCAGAGTGTGACCACCCCACCAGAGTGTGACCACCCCACCAGAGTGTGACCACCCCACCACTGAGTGTGACCACAAGATCCCCTTGTTACCCTCACCCGCCCTCACATAGTGGGGCCGAGTGTCCAGGCCTCCAAGGCGCTGTGGGTCAGTGCTGCGGACACTCTGGACATTCATCTCCAGGATCAGCTCAAACCGAGGCCACAGCAAGGCAAGCACCTGCTCCCAGTACCTGCGGGCTTAATCAGAATCACAGGTCAGCTGGCTGGGGTGCTGGCAGGCCGGGGGAGTGCAGCCCTTCAGGGGAATGGTGAGTGTGTGTGTGTGTGTGTGTGTGTGTGTGTGTGTGTGTGTCTGTATGTGTGTGTGTGTGTGTGAGACCAATGCTGCCTCTGGGACACACACAGGAGGGGGAAGGATATCAGGTAAGGAAGAGTCAGGGTCAGGATGGAGTTGTCTGTGTAAGATAAAAAGCTGAAGCTTGGCTGGGCGGTGGTGGCGCACGCCTTTAAACCCAGCACTTGAGAGGCAGAGCCAGGTGGATCTCTGTGAGTTTGAGGCCAGTCTGGTCTATAGAGCGAGATCCAGGTACCAAAGCCATACAGAGAAACCCTGTCTTGAAAAACCAAAAAAAAAAAAACAAAAAAAAACGCTGAAGCCTGTAGGCACCAGGACCAGCTCTCAGGACCAGCGCTCAGTGACCTGTCCAGGGCAGGGACATCCCTCTTGGCCGCGATGTTGCGGAATCGGAGAACAATGTGGATACAGAGGAAAACAGCAATGGCGTCGTAGCAGTCGGCCAGGTAGGACTCCAGGTGTTTCTGTGGTACAGCAACAGGCAGGCAATGGAATGTCAGTTTGCTGTTCGGGTGGCTGGGAGCAAATGGATGGACATTTCTACAGGACAAGGCACTGGCTAGGGAGACCCCCTCCTTCCCTGTCCACAGGCACCTCCGGGGGCCCCTGACTTGCTCACTGGCCTCTACTCAATAAGTTCCTCACAGCAGAAGCCAGGGCTGAGCTTGGGAGGGAGGTAAAGGGCCAGGATCTAGAGGTGTTGCTCTCCGCTGTGGAAAAGCACAGAGGAAGTACCAGGATCCCCAAGTTCTGAGGGTTCCCTAGGGGGTCATGTTGTGAGATAAAGGTTTACACTCTTTAGAATGGGACACCCCTGCTTTCAATACTGCCGCTTGTGACCCCAGTGGATGTGGATGAGCCCTGAGAATGGAGGGTAAAAGACAGAATCCGGGACTTACCAGAGTCATGGCGAGAGTACGGCCCATGACAGCATGGAATAGGTCATGTGCAGCTGGACCAGATACGACAAAGAATTCACAGATGAAAAGATATTCACGGCAAGAATTGTCGAGGAGGGCATAGTGCTGGCTGCGGAAGAGAGCCTCGAACGGATACTATGGGACAGAGGGAAGGGTGGGGTCGGACACTGGCCCCGTGGATGTGGGGCCTCAGCACATCTAGGAATGAGAGCTCAGAAGACCCCACACACCTCACCTCCAGGATGGGAGGAGCGCCCTGAACAGGCACTGAGGAGGGGGCACAGGACACAGGAAAGCCCTCCCCACCGGCTGCTGCTCCCCCACATCCTCTTCAACCACTGACAGTCTCCCCCTGTGTGCCTGGCAGTCCATGGCTCCTAGTCCCCCACATCACAGCGGGACGGGGGCCCCCAAAGTCCCAACCTGAGGGGATTGATCCCCGTCCACAGAGGGGTAGCCTCGTCATACCCTCTGCTCTCCACGCTGGGCAGTGTGGGGCACCAGGATGGGGGCCTCGAGTTCAGTGGGGGAGATGACAGCACCACGGGTGCCCAGGGTGAAGATAGTGTTCCTGCTTCGGAGGGACGGCTTCGAGAAGAATCGTGACCAGGTCAGAGTCAGGGAAATCACCGAGACTGACCACACCTGGCCCATGGAGCCAAGACCTGAGGGACCCCAGAAGCTAACTATGACCTGGACACCCCTTTCCAGAACCAGGGCCATGCTTCCCCTGACACCTGTAATGGGCGTCCGGGAGTCTAAAACCCTCTGGGAGGGGAAGCTCTGGCTCTCACATCCTCAGAGGTTCCACCCCACAGAGAGGGTGAAAAGCAGAACCCTTTGGCTGGGGCCAGGCACCCCCCTGTGAGCCTGGCCTGAGGCTCCTTGATCCAGGACATCTTTCTTTTTTTTTGGTTTTTCAAGACAGGGTTTCTCTGTGTAGTTTTGGTGCCTGTCCTGAATGTCACTCTGTAGACCAGGCTGGCCTCGAAATCAGAGATCTGCCTGGCTCTGCCTCCCAGGTGCTGGGATTAAATGCGTGCGCCACCACCGCCCAGCTGATCCAGGATATCTTTCTTTGCTGTGTCTTCCACACCCATTAGATCGTCTTTCTCGGCAACTTCCTCATACTAGAGAAAATAACAGAGAGGTGAACCATGGCTCCCCACCACCACCAGCAGGTGGGGAGCTCCATCTCTCCTCCAAGCCACTATTAGGGACACCTCTCCCTGCCTGACTCACCTGCACTTTCATGAGCCGCCCCAGGTAGGAGCGGAAGTAAGACAGGTAGATCTTGCTCAGTGTCTCCACGTATTCATCCCTGATCTCCTTGGCTGTTGCTCGCTCGTTGCCCAACAGGAACTGATAGAAAAACCTGGAAGGGCCAGGGCGAGTCAGACCCCTGGACGTCCATGCTGGCTGCTGAGAAGCTCACAAGCCACCCTGTGCCCGTGCCGGGGTGGCGACCTGTACTTCAGCAGGGCTGTCTGGGGGATCTGATAGTTGGTCATGGGCTTTCTGAATGAATAAATCTTCTGGAGGATGAACTCGCGGATCTTTGTCACTGCCTAGATGTGGGGACAAACAGGCCATGAAGTTGCGGGCTTTGACCGTGTGGAGGAAGCAAGGAGGGGACAGACGTGAAGGTAAAGGGAAGGGAGAGAATACTTTGGATGTTTTATGTTTTGTTGGTTGAGTAAGGGTCTCTGTGTAGACCAGGCTGACCTGGAACTCACAGACGTCCGCCTGCCTCTGTCTCCCGAGTGCTGGGCTAAAAACGCTTACCACCATGCCCCGCATTATTTTTTCAGGTTTTTTCTTTTTTTTAAGTATGGAATGCTTTATGAATTTTCGTGTCATCCCTTACATAGAGGCCATGCTTATCTTCTCTGTACTGTTCTAATTTTAGTTTCTATGCTGTTGGTTTTTGAGACAGGGTCTCATGAATCTCAGGATGACCCCAAACTCCCTTCATAGCAGAGAACAACTCTGAAATTTCCGATCTTTCCTCTGCCACTTCCTGAGTGCTGGGACAGCAGACAAGGGCCGTCACGCCAATGTCTGCAGTGCTGGGGAGGGAACCCAGGGCTCCGTGAACGCTAAGCAAGCACTCTACCGACTGAGGCACATCTCTAGCCTCTAGATTCTCAGGGGAACGAGAGGGCCAACATGCACCGCCCAGAGGGAAGCAGTGGGGGTTCTTGGGAAGTGACCCTAGGGGCCCACTCCCACCTTGACCCGGAGCCGGTCCAGCACGCCTCTGACATCTGCACAGGCAGCTGTCCCTCTGGCCTCCTGCTCTCTGACTGCGGCTGCCTTGGCGTCCAGCTCCTGCAGCTGCTCCAGGAACCTGGCCTCTGTCACTGGAGCTTCCAGAATTGCTCTGAGGAGCAGGGAGGACGGGGTGATCAGAAGGGACCCTCAACAGTCCTGAAACACCCGGACCACACCCCTCACAGCTCATGTCATTCCTACCTTTCTCCATGATCTCATACCCTCATTATATGCACCAAGTTTTCAACTCCTGTGCCCCGCCTCCCCACAGGCCCCCACTACACACCTGACCTTGGATCACTCCTAACCTATGTCCTATCCTATGGTGGCTAAAGCGGGTTAGGAGTTATTAACCCATCTGTTAATTTCTAGAATGTACTTCTTTTCTTTTTTAACAAAATCCCACTCTGCAGTCCACGCCGGTGACTTGCAGCAATCCTCCTGTCTGGACCTCCCAGGCATGAGATTACAGGCATGAGCCAGCACACCTGGTTTCTAGACTGTACCTGACAAACCTTGGCCTAGCCTCGTGTTGTAAACTGCGTAGGTAACCCAGCCCAGCCACCTGCTCTGGTCAGTATCACCCTTCAAGCCAGCAACTCACGCGACCAGAGTGGAGGGTACCACTAGCCCATCTACAAGTTCCCCAAGCTTCCCCCGAACTGCCTGTCGGTTGCGAAGTCGGATGTTCATGGCTCCTGACTGCTCCTGCAGGGTCCGGATCTCAGAGCTGATGGAACTGAGGTCACTCTGAAAAGCTCCCAACATCTGCTCCATGCGCTACAGGGAGGGCAGAAAACACTGTGGGCTTGCACAGGGTTGACGGGGACAAGTGTGCCACCAAGTGTCTGGGTGAATACCCCAGTCAACAGCCCAGGAGGGTGGGAGATCTTCACTTGCCCAAGGGACACAAACTACTAACAACAACAAAACCAGGAGCAGAGGGCATGACGGGTCCGAGCTTGTCAGGGGCCACAGCCGAGGGCCACTGACCTCCAGGACAGCGTCACAGGCTGTGATCTGATTGTGCAGAGACGCTATGTTCTCACTCTCTTGGATGTCTGACCCACAAAAGTCAAGGGCTTCACGGTGAACATGGAGCTCTGCAGACCAGCAGCACCTCCCCCTGAATTCTCCCCGAAGTGACAGAAACCCGAGAGATGCCATTTCATTTGGCTATGTACATCACACCTCCCCGACCCCATGTGCCTTCCCTCTGCTGGAGGATACAGTCCCGGATCGATTTCTGCTCAATCTGCTGCAGCTCCAGCTCCACCTGCTTTGAATAGTGTCGCAGATCCACACCCTGGGGAAATGACCATGAGAAGTCAGGACGAAGTCACAGGCAGGCCACAGGGGACACCAAGGTGACAAATGAGGGGAAGGTGGGGGCAGATGGGCATAGGGGAGCGCCTCACCGTTCTGAGAGCCTCCTTCACTAGTTCATCCTCCAGATTTGCCTGGATGTGAACTGGAAAGAGACATTTATCACGAGGGTCCAGCGCCGCGCCCCCCTCCCCACTGGGCACCCATACACCAATCTCCCCTTCCCTCCCAGCCCCCATCCGCTGCAGTTGTAAGAACAGTCGCTGTGACTTTCCTCTGTTTCTATTCCTCACAGTCTAGTCAACCACAGACCAAAAATATTAAATGGAAATTCCAAAACGTGATCCGTAAGCTTTACAGTCCACGGCATTCTGAGAAGCTGAAGGACCTCTTGCCCGCCTTGGATTTACGTCATCTCTGCTGGATGAACCTATGGTGTGTGTGGTGCCAGCCTGTCAATCACTCACTAGCTGTCTTAGTGATCAGATTGGCTGTCTGAACATGACTATGTTCAAGAAACCTTGTTTCTACTTAATAATAGTCCCAAAGAGCAAAAATGGTGACACAGCAATTTTATTAGTGTATCGCTATAATTATCTCTTACTGTTCATTTCTTACTGTGCCTAACCTAGAAGTTAAACCTTCTCAATTCAGAGATTAAAATCAACTTTATACTACATTAAAAAAAACATGCAGGGGCTATTGGGGGGCATCTACTGGGGTCGTATAATATATTCCTAAAGGATAAAGGGGGCTGGCTACCTGGCCCTCACCCAGGCCAACACTTACCATCCACTTCATCCAGGATGAATTCATCGGAGGTGATATCCAACTCCCCAAGTTGCAGGGGCTCTTGGAGTCCAGAAGCACCCCCCTGAAGAGGGACAGATTAGTGAATGTGGGGTACAAAAAGAAACTCAGGAAACAAAATACAACCGGATATCCCTAATCCTGCAGGTGAGGTGGGGGCGCTTTTTCAGAGGAGCCACAGGTAGTGGGTCAAAGATTCTGACATACTCAAATCTACATTTTGGGGCTAATGAGTAGAAAATATGTCACAAAATCAGGCAATTTATGAAGTCACTGAAAGTGTTCAAATGAGAAAAACTAGGATTAGCCGAACCTGCCTTTGAGTTTAGGACCTAAGTCTTGTTATCTCAGGTGTTCTACACCACACCCTTAGGGAGTTCTAGATGCTAAAACTGTCAGCTTACAAGCTCTTTACCTGTGTGTCAGGTGCACCCTTACACATTCGGCTAAATCCTAACGACGACCTGTAAGGTAGGTCCTAATATAACGCCTCCCCTTTCTCGGTGTGGGAAGTGAGGACGCGGTAAACAGAGCACAGCTTACAAGTGGCGGGGCTAGAAGGGGACCAAGGCAATCAGGTTCCAGCCCACGTTCTCACTCTTTTACACTATATTCTCTTTTCTACTGAAAAAAAAATTCTAGCGTGAATAGGAAGCTGACATTGTGTCCGTGGGACTTGAGAATCAGCCACACTGCTCGGTCAGCACCACCGGTAGCAGGAGGGGACCCTTGGGTCTGACTCGGCCTACGCCTCCCTGAGAAGAGAGACGCCCCGACGACACTCCGGAGGGCACACGCCCCGTGCTCTCACCAGCGGGCCCTCCTCCTCCTCCATATCTGAGGCCCCGGCCCGCAACACCAGCTCCCGAGCAGCAGCCGCCATGGTCGCCGCGGCTGCCATTCCCCCGCAGCCTCACTTCCGTCAGCTGTCAGGTTCGGAGAGTCCGCTCCCCGAAGCAAAACCAAAAGTCCCAGGATGTCTTGTATGGCGCAAAAAAAAAAAAAAAGTTCCCAGATATTTGAGCAAAAATGATTGGCTCCAGTCTCCCCTGTTAGGCTGGGGTCACTTCGGTCAAGTGCCAAAGAGAAGGTGAACGCCTCACACACAATCCTGCTCCGGAACCTTCGCGGCTCGCACGCCCAGAACAGGAGGAACCTTACGACGGTAAAGACGACCGAACCGGAAGTTATGATCCCCAACCCAAAGGCCCAGAACTCGACTCCTCGCTAAGGGAAGAGCGGGGAGAGCAGCGGTTTCCGGAAGCGCGCCTCCTGGATAGTCCCGCCTCTTCCTCCAGGAAGGTATATAAGAGCGATGCGTCACTTCCGCTCCCTCTTCCACAGGAGGCCTACACGCCGCCGATTGTGCCGCCGCCATGGTAAGAGCGGAGCCCGCGCCGGCATCCGGCGACATCTGAGCCGGGGCGGCCAGAGTTTTCCGTCCGGGCTCCGAGGCCGCCCTGTGCTGCGGGCCTGCAGCTCTCCCTGGAACGATGGAGCGCGACCCCGGGCGGGGACGACCTAAGACGTGACTTTCCGGGGCGCGGGGCCCCGAGGTCGCGTCGTTCCCCGGACACGCCAAAGTCGCCGGGCGCTGGGCTGTGCGGGGCACCCCCGCCTCCCCGGCCGACGTCCCCGCATGTCAGGGTTGCGTTTTCCCGCGCTTGGGCGTTGGGCGTTTGTGGTGAGCCCGGAGGGGTGGTGTAAGAACTCGGCAGGGGCGGGGCTCCGAGCTCGCCGGGGTGTCCCCCAGCCTCAGCGTGTCTCCTTGTCATTACCTGTCTCTGATAAGTCCCCGTGTTCTTCCAGTCTCTAGTGATCCCTGAGAAGTTCCAGCACATTCTGCGAGTACTCAACACCAACATCGATGGGCGGCGGAAAATAGCCTTTGCCATCACTGCCATTAAGGTAAAAAGCAGTGTCGCCGGGCAGAGAAGGCCAGGGAGAGGGGCTTGAAGTAACAAAGTCGCCTAACTAACGGTAAAAGCCTGAGGATGGTGTGAGGTCGGACCAAAGCATTTCCCCTGGGGAAGTGGGGCGTGAGTGTGGTCCTGCCCCACGTTGCTAAGCATCCCCCTGATCAACAGTTGGTGTGTGTGCTCTGCGGCACCCTGTAGCAGCAACCCCTGGGTCTGATTTCTAGAAATTAACCTACGTTAATGTCCATCGGGGGCCGTCTACAGACCAGATGCAAGTTCACTCTGGTTGAAATCGAACCAGCACGTGTCTCTGGTTTACTGCAGAAGGTCAGAGGCTGAACGGACGCTTGAGTGTTTCTCTCTGCAGAGCGAAGCGCTTTCTTGGGGACTAACTTTTATCAACGTTAGTAATTTTGGAAACAGACATCTTGCCTGTCGGTATGTGTGGTCCTTGAGGGCAAGGACTAGACCTGCCTATGCCATCGGCGTTTCCCCTGTGTGGTGTGTTCTCATGAGATGTTAGGGAATGGATGGTGCTGAGGTGCGCGCTAAGTAGTTCTGAGAAATGGAAACGGGTGATGTTCTATAGAATCAAAGAAGCCTGGTTAACTGAGGAGGATATCAGATGGACCCAAAGTTGGAGTAATTATGTTAAAATGTATGAACTCCCTTTTTTTATTTTTAATGTTTGCCTAATTTAAAGTTTGATTTTTTTTCTTCTTCTGCACTTGGGAAACAGTGATAATGGAGGTAGCTGATGGGGCAGGGTGAATGCAGTGTCTGGAGGGGTTGAAAGGCCTGGGGTGCTGCCTGTGACCTGCCTTTTCAAACGAGCATCTCGCTGATGTTCATTGGAAGATAATTACAGTCCACTTACAACCAGGCGGGGCACCTGGGGGGCTGTGCACAGTGTCTGAAGATCCGGAGTACTGAGGGTTATTATGTTGACTATGTGGAGAGGGTGAAGATTCCTAAGAAATAAAGTTTGTTGGAGATTTTGGGAAGGATGATTAGGAATTTGAGGGAAAGGATTGCGGGGAGGGTCCTCCAGAGGTGTGATTAAGGTGTGGTGCAAGTTGGGCCAAGAAGGGTGAGGGACAGTGGAGATTCTGTGCCATGGTGCCTTGTTTTCTGAATTCTTTAAAGCTGCTCTGCTGCTGCTTGGTTAAGGTGACAGTTGGTGTTTGACTATCTGGAAGCGTGTAGGAAGGGGTTGGACAGACCTAGGAAGTGCTGGCTGTCCTTGCTCTAGGACCTTCTAACACTGTCAGAAAGCCTGCTGGGCGTGGGGCCACACATTTATTGAGATAAGGTCTCAATGAAGGCCTGACCACCACAACCAGCCTGGCGTCGGACATCCACCTTCAGTACTTGCAACAGTGTGGAGGCTGGGGCAGGCATGTGTAGGTGTTCTGCCTGCATGTCTCTGACTACACATACGTGCTGGGAATCCAGGTCCTCTTAAAATATTGAGCTGTCCCGCCGGGCGGTGGTGGCGCACGCCTTTAATCCCAGCACTCGGGAGGCAGAGCCAGGCGGATCTCCGTGAGTTCGAGGCCGGCCTGGGCTACCAAGTGAGTTCCAGGGAAGGCGCAAAGCTACACAGAGAAACCCTGTCTCGAAAAACCAAAAAAAAAAAAAAAAAAAAAAAAATACTGAGCTGTCTCTCCAGCACCTAGAACATTTTTTTTTTTTCATTCAATTCTGGAAGTTGGGGTGGAGGCAGAGTCAAACCCACTCAGGGCTCAAAGAACTTCCCTATCTTACAGTTTTAACACAGACATTCATGTGTGGCTGTCTACTACCCAGTTGTATTTAGTGTGCGCCACAATCACGTGTGACCTCGCCTTATATAATTTCTATGAGGTCACCTTTTGGACTGTAAGATGAGTGTAGGGACATTTCATCCATGGCACTATTCATTGTCACCTTCAGTTTGGGGTTGGCTACTGGACATTGGCCTGGCTGTCAATTTGTCCAGATGATTGTAACCTTTACAGATCAAACTGCTGTGGCTGCTTTCATGGCATTGAATTTGAGTTTCTGGTCCAGTGTGGCCTGAGTGGCACTCTTGATTAGTGTCTGGAAGAGTGATCTGGGAATGATAGGGTGCTGGGTTCCCTATAGCTTCTGTCGTTATTGGTGGATTAGGACAGGTAATTCAGGCTGAAAGTCCAAACCTCATTCCCAAACTTTTCACCCCAGGGTGTGGGGCGGAGATATGCTCATGTGGTGTTGAGGAAAGCAGACATTGACCTCACCAAGAGGGCTGGAGAACTCACGGAGGACGAGGTGGAACGTGTGATCACCATCATGCAGAATCCACGACAGTACAAGATCCCAGACTGGTTCTTGAACAGACAGAAGGACGTGAAGGATGGGAAGTACAGCCAGGTGTGTGGGTGGGTGGCTTCGGGGGTGTCGGTTGAAACGGCACAGGGGGTCTGAGGTAAAGCTGGCGTTCCTGTCTCTGGTTCCAGGTTCTGGCCAATGGTCTAGACAACAAGCTGCGTGAGGACCTGGAGCGTCTGAAGAAGATTAGAGCCCACAGGGGGCTGCGCCACTTTTGGGGGTGAGCGCAGTGGGGCCGGGCCGTACCTGCTGGCCGAGTGGGCTGCTTGGTGCTGTCTGTCTCCGTCCTGCTGGTGTGTGACCTGTGATTCTTTTCCTTCTGCAGCCTTCGTGTCCGAGGTCAGCACACCAAGACCACTGGCCGCCGGGGCCGTACTGTGGGTGTTTCCAAGAAGAAATGAGTCCCTGGGCCTTTGCTGTTAATAAAAGTTTATATGCCTGTGGCTTCGGTCTCTGTGTCTTCCATGTGGTGGGTGGCAGGGGTAGAGGGTGCTGCAAGGGCTCGGATCCCCGTGGGTACTGACTGGAGGAGGTCCTCCCGCAGCAAAGCCTTTGGTATGGTTGAGTTAAAATGGCTCTCCCAGCCAGGCGCCTTTAATCCCAGCACGGGGAGGCAGAGACAGGCGGATCTCTGTGAGTTCAAGGCCAGCCTGGACTACCAAGTGAGTCCCGACTGGGGAGCACTGGCCCTACGCCTCCCTTGCTCTGTCTGGTATTGGGTCACAGGAACAGTCACTGGAGACTGCCACTCCCCACCCGTTGGTGCAATCGTGTCTGCGCGGGAACAGGTGGTGCCACCGGTGTTGGCAACCTCCAGGGGGCGCTTGGGCAGGCTATAAAGGTGTGCTTGGTTGGAGTACAGGGTAGTTGAGAAGTGGTCACAGCGAGGCCAGATGCTGCTGCTCCGGTGAGTTTTTAAGCATACGTTAGCCACTCTAGAGGTCCTGAATGGGTTTTACAACAGGAAGAGCTGGGCCAAGTGCCTCGCAACTTCCGGCCTTGAGCATGATGGGAAGGCAGTCGGGGAGGAGTGCAATGGAGGAGCCGACCTTGGCCTACCGGCTCGGGGAAAATAGCGGTTCCCGGAGCCACTGCGGTGGGCTTGGGGCTGCATCGTGCGATGCGCCGGGCCCCCACGCACAGGCCAACGTGTTTCTGCTGCAGCGGCCGGCTAGGGCCGCTCTCCTGCCTCCTGGCGCTCTAACCGTTCTACCCACAGGTCTCTGCGGCTCACCATGTCCCTCAGCCTCTTCCGGCGCCTCCTCCTGGCAATCCTGCTACTGGTGACCATCTGGACCCTCTTTGGGCCCTCCGGCTTCGGGGAGGAGCTGCTGAGCCTATCCCTGGCGTCCCTGCTGCCAGCCCCAGCCTCACGGGGGCCGCCCCTGGCCCTGCCCCGCCTCTTGATTTCCAACCCCCAGGCCTGCGGTGGTCCCGGACCTCCTCCCTTCCTGCTCATCCTGGTGTGTACGGCCCCGGAGCACCTGAACCAGAGGAACGCCATTCGGGGGTCTTGGGGCGCCATCCGTGAGGCCCGGGGTTTCAGGGTGCAGACGCTCTTTCTCCTGGGAGAACCTGTAGGACAGCACCTCCCCGACCTAGCCTCGGAGTCAGCAGCGCAGGAGGACATCTTGCAGGCCTCCTTTCAGGATTCCTACCGCAACCTCACCCTCAAGACCCTCAGCGGCCTGAACTGGGTAAATAAATATTGTCCTATGGCCCGCTACATTCTCAAGACGGACGATGACGTGTATGTCAATGTCCCAGAGCTGGTGTCAGAGCTGATCCAGAGAGGGGGCCCTTCAGAGCGATGGCAGAAGGGCAAGGAGCCACAGGAAGAGACCACAGCTGTCCACGAAGAGCACAAAGGCCAGACAGTCCCACTTCTGTATCTAGGCCGACTGCACTGGAGGGTGAACCCCAGTCGGACACCAGGGTCCCGGCACCATGTGTCAGAAGAGCTGTGGCCTGAAACCTGGGGTCCTTTCCCGCCTTACGCCTCGGGCACAGGGTATGTGCTGTCCGCCTCTGCTGTACAGCTCATTCTGAGGGTGGCCAGCCAGGTACCGCGTCTACCTCTAGAGGACGTCTTTGTGGGAGTGAGTGCAAGGCGAGGGGGCCTTGCCCCCACACACTGCGTCAAGCTGGCTGGTGCCACCCACTACCCCCTGGACAGGTGCTGTTACGGGAAATTCCTGCTAACATCCCACAAGGTGGATCCCTGGAAAATGCAGGAAGCCTGGAGGCTGGTGAGCGGACTGGATGGGCAAAGGACTGAGCCCTTGTGTTCCTGGCTCCAGGGACTCCTGGGTGTCTTGAGGTGCCGGTTCATAGCCTGGCTCAGCAGCAGCTGAGAGCCAGGGGCCACAGAAGAGAGCATCTCAGGGACCTGTGCCCCACAATCAGTGTGCACAGGCTGCAGCTCCCTCCCTGTGGTGACCCGTCTCCTCACAGCAGACTCTAAAGCCACCCCAGGCAAGGAGAGGCAGGAGGGTACGGGGAGACTGCTGCTCTCACAGCTGGGACAAGAGCCAATAAACTTGTCTCTTCACCCCAAGTGTAGGCTGCCACCTGTCTTCACCACCACCCCAGCACACCTGGAGAGCCCAGAAGCGCCAACACAGCTGCATGCAAGTCCATCTTGGACAGCCACTGGACAGCCACTCGGGATAAGGCTGAGGCAGCCGTAGGTGTGGGGTAGGAGAGAGGCAGGACAACGAGCTGAGTCTAGATTAGCCCCACACAAGGGGAAGAACATCTACAGGACGATCCAAACACTTCCCCCAAACCTTGTTTAATACCCACCCACCCAGCCAAGGTGAGATACAAGGCACACGGGATGAGTTCCCTACAGATCTTTTTGTTTTATTTACAAGTGTGTGTGTGTGTGTGTGTGTGTGTGTGTGTGCGTGTGCGTGTGGCCCATATGTACACAGAAAGTTAAAGACAACCTGTGTGAGTGGTTCTTTACTTCCACCATGCGTTTTCTGGGAATTGACCTCAGGTTTGGCATCAAGCGCCTCTGCCCACTGAGCCATCTGGCCCCTATGGGTCATCTTGGGAATGCTGTCTCTGGCTCATCGTACAAATCTATCCAGTGCAGATGGACGGGCTCCAGAAGGCTTGGCCATCTCTTGTTTCTGTTGCTGCTGCTGCTCAAGGCTCTGGCGCACTTTGTCCTGGAGACAAGAAATGGGGGCCCAGGACAAAGTGAGCAGAGGCTGGCTGAGAAGGCTCAAGGCTGCAAAGGTGCAGGCTGGCTCCTGGCTACCCCACATTGGCATACCCTGTGCTCCTGGTCCATGACCTTCTTCTTCCTCTTCACCAGGCTCGCTGTGGAGCCTCGGCCCTTCTGCTTTGCCTTGGGTTGGAAGGCAGCCTTGGCATCGGGGTCGTAGCCCTGAAAGGGACCAAGTGAAACCAGGAGCAGCCCCTGTGAGCTGGCAGCAGCACACACCCCCCCCCCCCCCCCGCCACCTCCACCCCACCCCCACCCCCCACCCCCCCCCCGCTGAGCTGCACTTCCAAATGGGCCTGCCTCAGCGCCATGTGCCTGCCATCCTTCGGTCAGGCCCATGGAGGCCTGCCCTGCTGGATGAAGATGGAGGAGGAGGGGAGGGCGGAGACTGCAGTCGGTATGTAAAATAAATGAAAAAAATGAATAAAATTAAATTTTAAAAAATGGGGTAGGGCACAGAGGAAAGGGGGGCACTCGGACAGGGGTGAGGAGGGCTGGACAATGTGGCAGCTCCATACCAGTCTCTCTATCCGCTCCTTCTTCTGCTGCTCCAGAGTGACCACATCTACCTCTGCCAGGGCTCGGGGGTCCAAACAAATGAGCTCTGCAGGTACCTGGAGGAGCCAGAGATGGTGAGGAGCCACAGGGAGGTGACACCACAAAGGCTCGGAAGCCAAGGAGGGCGGCCGCAGAGCTCACCTTTTCCAGCAAAGCCTTCACCTCCCACTCCTGACGCTGCTTCCGGCTCCTGTACGGGTTATTCTCCAAACCATCAAAGTTGGGCTCGGCAGACCCTGAGGGAAGGAGGTACATGGACTGAACCTGGTCCTGCAACTCCAGACTGACTGGGCCTACTGGCCCTCCCCAGCTGTTAGGCTCTCTGGCCCACTCACCAGGGACCAGCATGCTGGTGACGCCTCCACTGTGCCCCACCCCCAACACGTCTTCAAAGGGGCAGAACTGGAGTCCATGCACATGGCCTGAGAGTCGGTGGGTGAGGTAGGGCTGCTCCAGGGAGGGCGGGCTGGCCTTGCCCTGCCCTGACCATATGTTGACCACATCACCCATTCCTGCAACTAATAGTCCCCGCTGGGAAAAGGCCAGATGTCCTGCTCCCTGAGGCAGGGTCCGGGCACTCAGGGGCTGGAATGTCCCTCGCAAATCAAAGATCTTCAGCTGGTGGTCCAGGCCAGAAGTGGCCATGTACCTGTGTGGGAGACGGACTAATTAATCTCCAGGGTAGTGACAGGAACCTGTGGCCAAGTCCCAAGTACCTAATCTGGGTGTGAAAAAAGACTAGTGACCACTCCCCACATGAAATGCTGCACCTCACATAACTTACCATTGTTTCCATTTTATTTATTACTTCTTATTTGTTCGCTTTGAGATAGTCTCACTAGGGAGCCCTGACTCACAGAGATCAGCCTGCCTGTACTTCCCAAAGGCTGGGATTAACAGTGTGTGCTCCTCTGTTTTCAAGGCCAGAGAGAGCCAGGTGCAGGTGGCGCACGCCTTTAATCCCAGCACTCGGGAGGCAGAGGCAGGCAGATCTCTGAGTTCGAGGCCAGCCTGGACTACAGAGTGAGTTCCAGGACAGGCTCCAAAGCTACACAGAAAAACCCTGTCTTGAAAAAAGAACAAAAAAAAAAAAAAAAAAAAAAAAAGGAAAACCCCCCTAGAAAGTAACAAGTAATGCTTTTTTTTCAGAGGCTGAGAGGGAAGCTAAAGGTGACGAGCCTTGCCAAAGAGTCTCTTGGCCTTGACCATGAATCCAGGAAGGAACTGAAAAATTCTATGAGCAGAGGTTCATCCTGTGACAGAACCCAGTAGAGCCTCAGCAGGACAAAACGGTTACTGAGCTAGGCATGATGTGCATGGCTTTAATCCCAGCACTAAGGCAGGTCTCTGTAAGTTTGAGGCCAGCCTTGTCCACAAAGTGAGTTCCAAGCCAGCCAGGGTTACATAGTGAGACCATGTACCCTGCCAAAAAAGCCATTGGTAAAAGCCAGAAATGACTGAGAGATCCTGGACAGTGTCACATCCTCGGGTGGACCTGACCCCTAACTATCTACGGGATCCAGTGGGTGAGTTCCAGTCTGGCAGCCCTGCTGCTGTACTCTCCAGAAGTATTCATTTCACTGCAGTCCTAACACAGGCTTCCAGAAAGCTCTGGGGAAAAGGCCGCTTCACCTGTAGCCTGAGGGAAACCAGAGCTAAGCAGGGAGCAGCTGAAGATCCAGAGTGTTCAGGACTCCGGTGCTGACCAGGCAGTGAAGCCCTGGGCAGGAGTTGCAGGCCCCGGCAGGGTGAGCCCCAGCTCAGGCCAAGAGGCCCCTGAAAGCACAAGGTTTCAGTCAGTCAGGCTTCCAACTTCCCAGAGCCAAACTGGCACCGGTGGAGACCGGGCAGAACCAAATCACTGTTCACAAAGACAATAGCAGTGGCCAGAGTGACCTCAGCATCTTGGAAAACTTTTGCACGGTGGTAACTTCAGGCTTTCCCTACCCTGACTCCTTGTTTACTGGTTTGTTTGGGGGGGGAGGGGACGACAGGCAGTGGTGGTGCACAGCTTTAATCCCAGGACTCGAGAGGCAAAGGCAGGCAAATCTGAGTTCAAGGCCAGTCTGAAACGCTGTCTCATCAAACCAAAAAAAAAAAGAAAGCTGCACCGATGCAGAAATCTCAGGTAGAAACCGCTGATCGTCAGTGTAAGAGGGAAGCAGTTTGTAGGAAAGTCCTCTGTCAGGGACATGCTGCTGGAGAACTGGCAGCATCGAGACTGTCGGGAGAGGGCACAGACAGCGAGACAGCGAGAGTTCCCGGAGCACAGGGAAAAGCTGGCAGGACTTCAGAGGTGGCCACAAGCAAGATCAAGAGGGACGCCCAAGACAAGCGCCAGACCTGGGGCCCCGAAAGCATGAAGAACACTGGCTTTTTGACTGGTTTCAGTATGTAGCCCAGACTAGTTCTCAACTTTCAATCCTCCTGCCTCAGCCTCCTGGGTGCTGGGACTAAAAAGTGCACCACCAGGCCCTGCTCAGGCAATCGACGCTTTTGATTCCTGAGGAACTTGGGAACTGTGGCTCAAAATGTAAAGACACTGTGGCACACACCCATAATCCACTCAGGAGGCAGGAGGCTTGCCACATGTTCTGGGCCAGTTTGAATTGCAGAGAAAACAGCTCCCCACCCCCCCACGAACTGTGTGAGCGTGGCTGGAGGGGGTTGGGACATCGTTACTAAAAGCCTTCCGTTAGCTGTTACCAGGCATTAAAGTGAGTTCAGGTGCAGTCTGGGCGGTGCCTCATAACCAGGGCACTGTGTCACCCTCATCAAAGAGGTCAGTCCAGATCTAGCTGGGCAGTAGGCTGGGGTGGGTGTCTGCTGGGGTGGGGTGAGAGAGTACCAACATGCCCCGTGGCTGCTGTGGTTTGTATTTTCTTCTTAATCCCTCTCATTCTTCAGACACTCACAGGGCACCTCTAGCGGGTGAGGCTCCGGGCTGACCTGGGGACATTAGCATGAACCCCTGAATCTACCCTCATGTGGCTAGAAAGGAGTGGAATTCGGGTTGGGAAAACTTTGCTGAGAAGGAATGGCAAGTGACGCAACCAGTAACAGACCCACCAAGTCTGTAGTGACAAACGCTGCCTGACAGAAATGAGGTGCACCCCTAACTACGCCATCTGTCTGCACAGGACTGAAGGACACACCATGCAGCCTGGATGCTGCCTGGATGCTGCCTGTGCTCCTGGAGGTAACTGCCTTCCATCTCTTTCCGCCCTGCCACACCCAACACCTCATCCCCAAACAAGTGACTTACATGCCCGTGGGATCCACTGCCACAGCCCGCAGCCCACCACGGTGACACAGAATCTTTGCCAGTGGCTCCTTCACAGCTGGACTCCATAGAGACACAGTGCCTGGAGGTGACGGGAGAGTCCAGGTTACTAATGCAAACACGGCCCGGCTCTTGCCGTTGGTTTTAGCCCAAGGCTATCAAATGAGGCAAAGATAGGACTAAGGTGAAGGAACTGAAAAGTGAAGGCAACAGTGTCCTATTCTCAGGGGTACAGGCAAGGCTGCAGCGTTAGGATCTCCCTCTCTCCTCTCTCTATTTCTATTTATACAAAAATAAGTATATTTGCTAAGGTAGTATAAGAAGTAATATATTTCCTTTAGGTGTTTGCTAAGTTAGATATTTGAAAAAGTACTAGAGTAGTCCTACAGAATGTAAGTTTATTATGTAGGCTGGAATGATAGAATGTAGGTTTAAATAGGTCATAGATTTAGTATAAAGAGAGTCAGAGAAATGTAGGCTTAGAATATATAGACCTTAGGTTTAAGGATATGGTGAATAAAGTAACTGAGTATGTTTTCCCAACCTGGGACTCGGAGAGCAATGTCCATGGCGGACTGTGGACTTGGCAGTTCCAGAAAGCCACCAGTAACAACAAGAAACAGTTCCAGAGACGGCCAACTTCAGAAAAGAGCAGCCAGAGGGTCTCGGCAGCCGAAACCCTCAAGGCATCAACGCCGTGCAGATGGCAGATGCACGAGCGTCTACAAGCTTTCTACCAAAAGCAAGCCACGGTGAAAAATGAACCAGCTAAGCCACGAGAGAGGCTAAGGACAAGCAGCACTTTGGAAAGCCCTGCAGAGATGCCGCGCTTCAGGAAAGGTGAACAGCAAGATTCTGCAACCATTGAGATGCTACTGCGAGAAAGGCAAATGGCGGAGACCTCGGAAAGATGAATAGTGAGCAGAGCAGCGGTGACCAGTGGAGACTCAGAGACAGACTGCTTCCAGGACCGGAAAAGTGGTCTCAGTGCTGGACAAACAGTTGAGACACGGGAACTGCTGAGTGCTCCAGGCTGAAGAGCTAAACCAAAACTGCGAAAACTGCTGACCGCTACGGAGGATCCGGGGACAGGTTTGCTGAGCACTTGGACTGTCAGCAGTGCAGGTGATGAGTTCTCCTCCCACAGCCGGGGTTGCCATGGGAAGGCTACAGTTTCAGCTCATGGCAGCTGAAGGAGCCTTGTGCCTGTAGGGCTCTGAAGTGAGGCTCTCTAGCCTGGTCTGGGACTGGTTACGGAAGGCTACAGACTGCAAAGTACAGCGGTATCTGAAAGCGGAGGTTTCGGAGAGACTTGCTGGAACTGAAAAGTTTGGTTGTGGGACTTCTGTTTGGAACTGTTTGCTTCAGAGTCATTACGACTCTGACAGCTATACTCAGACTTAAGGGCAGCTGACGAGCCAGGCCCTGACTATGAGTGCTCAAAGCAACTTTTAGGAATGGAACCAAAACTCTTTGAACTTTTGAACTTAAAAAATAAAACGGGGGCCGGGCGGTGGTGGCGCACGCCTTTAATCCCAGCACTCGGGAGGCAGAGCCAGGCGGATCTTTGTGAGTTCGAGGCCAGCCTGGTCTACAGAGCGAGATCCAGGAAAGGCGCAAAGCTACACAGAGAAACCCTGTCTCGAAAAACAAAAAACAAAAAAATAAAAAATAAAAATAAATAAATAAATAAATAAATAAATAAAACGGACAGTAACGATTTCATTATAATGGGACAGTTTGAATTTACTTATACATATATACTCTATCAACAGTGATGACTTATGAACTGCTTATGGAACTGTTTATATAAAAATGGAACTGTTTAAATAGAGAAGTTTTTTTTTTTAAAAGGGGGAGTATTAATATTCCTCAGTATATTTAATTTAAAAAATATTTTCGTGTTGAGTGAATTAATGTTATGTTTCGTATAGTTCTAAATGGTTGAGAGTAGGCTTGTAGAAATTATTATGTTAACCTATTGATATTGATGCACCATGGTTTGGTGAAGTTAAGAAAGTACTTAAGATGTATACATCAGAAGTTTATCCTATGTTTTGTTAGCAAGAAATATTAAGAGTTTGCTTTAAGATGTAAGATTGAGAAAACTAAATATGCTGTGATTGGTGTGATAAAAAGCTGATAAAAGGTGGCGCACGCCTTTAATCCCAGCACTCGGGAGGCAGCAGGTGGATCTCTTTGAGTTCAAGGCTAGCCTGGGCTACAGAGTGAGATCCAGTCACAGAGAAACCCTGTTTTGAAAAAACAAAACAAAACAAAAAAAGCTGAACAGCCAATGCCTAGGCAGGAGGTATAGGCGGGACTTCCAGGCAGACAAAGAATCTGGAAAGAAGGTGGAATCGCCAACCAGACACGGAGGAAGCAGCATGGGCAATACAAAGAGATGAGGTAACAAACCACACAACAGAACATAGATTAATATAAATGGGTTAATAGCGGGACAAGCGTAACCTAAGGCTGAACATTCAAAATTAATCATAAGTCTCCAGGACAGAAAATGACTTGTCACAGATACCAGACCCTGTCTCAAAAAGAAAAGAAAAACCCGAAACTGACCGTTACTGTGTCCGAGATGGATAACAGCATTGTAGGGGTTCTGTGCCATGACACTGAGCCGTCCAGCCCGTGCGTTCAGAGCGCTCACAATCTTCCCCACTGACACATCCAAGTAGGTCAGAAACCCTGTCTCTGACTGAGAGAGCGAAAACGAGATGTCCAGCTGTCTGTCTTCCCTCTAGGAGTCCTAAAGGAGGGTGGTCCTCCCAAGGACTGCTGCCACAGGGCCCTCTGTCCCACAGCCACTCACAGCGGTGGCCAGGAGGAAGTGGAAGGCGAGGAATTCAAGCCGAGTTACGCGGTCGCAGCGGCGGATGCAATGGAGCTCGATACCCTGGTTGTCGTAGATGTAAAGCCAGCGGTTCTGAGCGACAGCCAACAGAGCCTCTGAATGGAGGAAGCTGGGTAGAAGGGGGAGGCGTTTCATGGGACCCCAGGGCATCATCCACTGGGACCGGGCTGACCCACTCCCACCCACTGCCAGCAGCGCAAACACTGACTGGATGTCCCGCACGGCTTCCATGACGTTGATCTCACACATGAGCTTCTTTGTCACCCAGTCGAGGGCAGCCACATGACCCCGACGACCTCCTAAGGCCAGGTGTCTGTTGGAGGTGAAGCAAAGACAGAGTGCTGAGGCGGGGAGCGCCCTGACCTGACTGCAATCATGCGGTCAGCCCACCCCAGCCCCCGACAGACCGACGGGAGGATGCGCTGCTGTAGACAGCGGCAGCCAGACACACAGCGGAACTGAGGAAGGCACAGCTCCTGCAGCTGAGGAAACACAGCCACATCGAGTTCACGAGTCAGAGGGGCTAGGGAGACGGCTCAGTCAGTAGAGAGCCTGCCACGAAAGCATAGCGTCCTGAGCCTGGATCCCTGGCTCCCACGTAATCCCGGCGCCAGGGAGGCCGAGACAGGCAGCTCTCGCTGGACCTCAGTCTAGGCGGTAACGAGCTCCAGGTTCAGTGAGGAACCCTGCTCAAAGGTGGAGACCAAAGAGAGGGCTCGGCGGTGAAGAACACTTGCTGCTCTCCTAGAGAACCTGGGTTCAGTTCCCAGCAGCCCCACGTCAACTCACAACCAAACCATCCGTAACCCCAGTTCCTAGGGATCTGATGCCCTCTTCTGACTTCCATGACAGCAGGCACACATGTGATGCTCATGCATACAGGCAAAACACTCATAACCATAAATAACAAATGAAAATCCAGAAACATTAAGAAGTAAAGTGGAGTCCAACAAGAAGGCGCAGTGGCTGAGAGCACTGTACAAGCCTGGTGACCCAAGTCTGAACTCCAGAACCCACACAAGGGCGGACCAGAAAAATGACCTCACTAAGTTGTTCTTTGAGCTGCCCTACACACCCAGTCATGGGCACGCACAAGCACTCACACACACCTGCCCCACACACCCAGTCATGGGCACGCACAAGCACTCACACACACCTGCCCCACACACCCAGTCATGGGCACGCACAAGCACTCACACACACCTGCCCCACACACCCAGTCATGGGCACGCACAAGCACTCACACACACCTGCCCCACACACCCAGTCATGGGCACGCACAAGCACTCACACACACCTGCCCCACACACCCAGTCATGGGCACGCACAAGCACTCACACACACCTGCCCCACACACCCAGTCATGGGCACGCACAAGCACTCACACACACCGCTAATAACAATAAACAGGAGGGAAAAGTGGAAAGCAGTACATGAAGATGCCACATTGACCTCTGGTAATCACAAGCATACACGCCCACGTGCAGGTGCGCCACCACATGAACATGCACACACACATACAGAAAAGTCACTGGAAGCCGAGGGGCTGAGGGTGGGTTGGCTCAACAGTCAAGTGTGTGCTTTGCACGTACACATGAGGTCATGGGTTCCACATCCAGAACCACAGAAGAAGAGCTCAACTTCCTCCAGCTCATGCTGTGACGATCCCTACCATGATGGGCTCCATTCCCGGTACAGGCCAGAATTAACCCTTCTTCCCTTGAAAAGGGGGCAGGGGAGGTGTGGGAGAGGCAACACAGAGAGACAGGGCAGAGCTAGGAGTGCGCCCTCCTAGCAGTCTGGGTGTCCTGCACATGCCTATAACCCCAGCCCCAAAGGAAAGGAAGACAGGACGAGCACGGGGCCCTGCGGGCTTCCGGGTTAAGGAAACACAAGCCGCTCTGGTCCCCGGGTGTGCACACGTGCAGGTGCACACGTGCAGGTGCACACGTGCAGGTGCACACGTGCAGGTGCACACGTGCAGGTGCACAAGTCAATCCTGAGTCCTGTCTTAGAAAGCCAAGAGCCGCCAGAACTCAACCTTACCTCCCTGTGCGAGAGTAGTTCAGTCTGTAGGGTCCAAACTGCCTCAGATTCAGGTCAAAGTGCTGGCAAGGGGTGGAAAGTAAACATGAAAGAAAGAACTCCCCGAGGCGGTCTCCGGGCCCTCTTCCTCCTCAGGCTCACCTTGGCAGCGCTGGCGATGTCCACAGCCTCCACGATGTCCGTCTGCAGGATGTTTGCCGTGTCCTCCCCATCTCCGTCCAGAAACCTGGGAGGCACCGTTAGGACGACGGTGACCTTCTCCAGCACGGGGCTGGCACTCAAACATCAAAGCCCAGGGCAGGGTCCACTCACCCAGGCTCCTCCGCCAGCAGCAGCTCCGCGCGGGCAGCCCTGACGCTCGCCTCCTCCTCCTGCGCCTCAGCCGTCTCAAGCTTGCTGCGGGTTTTGGGCTTCGAATGTGGGAGCTATGACAGGGTGGGTCGGGGTTGCAAGAACCGAGGAGCATCCGTGGGGTCCCAGGGGAGCCACAGACACGCCACCACCCACCTCCCCCACCCACCTCCCCCGCGCACTCGCAGCCTCCCACCCCTCCCCACCGTCCGACCGGCCCTCGCTCACCGCCTTGGACTTGTCGATACGACGGAACTTGCGGGCCCCCTCCACGGGGGCGGGGGCGGGTCCCGGGAACGGGTCCTGGGCCTGGCGAGGGGAAGGGGCAGAGCCTGGTCGACCCGCTTGCTCTCACCCTCAGACGCCACCCCGTCGGCCCCAGGCTCACCCCAGACAGAGTCCGCGGCGGCTTCTTCCGGTCGGAGGCGCTCCTCGGGGTCCGGGGCTTCTTGCAGAACCGAGACTTCGGGGCGCCGTGCACGGCCTGTGACCTCTGCGGTCGCGGCTCCCGAGTCCTCGCCCTCTTCCCAGGCGGCCCCGGGGCGGCGCCCGCAGCGGCCGGGGTGGTCTCCTCCTCCCAGTACCGCCGCGGCTTCTAGGGGCAGAGGAGAAGCCCTGGCACTCGCAGTCCGGGCCCGAGCCCGAGCCCGAGGGCGGCGCCGCCTCCCACCGAAGCCGCTACCTTCCTCCGGGCCTGCGGGCTGTCCTTCTTGGGTGGGACACCCCGACCCGGCTTGGGGACTGTCTCCATCTCGCTGACCCAACGACGATCCACGTGCGAAACTCCCCGCAGCAATCCCACGGCCTTCTAAAAAAAAAAAAACTTCCGGGAATCCTCCGGCCTTCATCCAATCATCGCCGTGCGGGAGCCTGAAGCCTCTGGCGCCATCTCGAGTGAGGGCAAGCCTCTGGGAGCGGGGAGGCTCAGCCGAGGGGCAGCTTCTGGCCAAATGGTGACTAAAAGGTAAGTCTGGGCCCCGAATCCTCCTAAAGATGAGTTCCTTTTTTTCCAGATTAACTTCTCTGTCTTGCCTAAAACCTCTCGAGTCGAGTCTTTTCCGGCAGAACGCGGTTCACACACACAGGTCAGAACTACAAGTCCCAGCGTGTGTGCCAGAACGCGGCTTCCGGCGCCGTCTGTTTCCCAGCATGCCTTGTCCACTTCCGGGTTTGTTGAGACGGTGAAGAGGCTGGGGCTTGGCTCGGAGGGTCTGTGTCGCTCCGCACCTCCTAGGCAGTGGCTCTTCTGGATGAGGAGGGGCTGCGGAGCCTCAGAGAGCTGCCGGGACGAAGTGCTGTCCTCCCGCGGGGCCTGAGCCCAGGACGCCCGCCCCGGAGCCTTTCTCCTCCACCATGGCCGAGCTGATCCAGAAGAAGCTGCAGGGAGAAGTGGAGAAATACCAGCAGCTGCAGAAGGGTGAGCGGGCAGCGGGTGGTCCTGGTACCCACGCTCAGTCCACACACCGCAGCGAGGCGCCGCGCCCCTCGGGATCCCGGCGGGCAGCTCGGCGGGCAGCTCGGGTCCCTCCGTCCCCACCGGCCTCTCCAGGACCGTGCGGTTCCTGCCCCATTTGATGTCTTTAATCATGCGTTTCCTCTCTCCACCCCAGACCTGAGTAAATCCATGTCGGGGAGGCAGAAGCTGGAGGCACAGCTAACAGAAAATAACATCGTGAAGGAGGTGAGGATCCGGGACGCCGGGACACAGCGGAGCTTTGCTGGGTACCGTTATCTCATCAACCTCCCCCTCCTCTCTCCAGGAACTGGCCTTGCTGGATGGATCCAACGTGGTCTTTAAGCTGCTGGGACCCGTGCTCGTCAAACAGGAGCTAGGGGAGGCTCGGGCCACGGTGGGGAAGAGGCTCGACTACATCACCGCGGAAATGTAAGTGCTCAGCACCCTGTGATGCCGCCGGCATCTCCGCGCAGAAGTGTTGGGTAGTTCTCCATAGCGGCCCCGCTTCCCAAGCCCTTCTTTCTTATTCCTCCCTGAGACAGGGTCTCACCGTCAAGTATTGGCTGGCCTGGAACTCACTGTTTGCCTCTGGCTCCCGAGGGGTGGGATTAAAGGCGCCACCATTTCAGCCTTTCTTTTTGCATCACATTTTTTGGGGGGGCACCTGTGCCATGGCACGCATGTGAAGTCAGAGGACAACCTGCGGGAATCTCCTCCTTCCTACCGTGGGGGCTCTGGAGATTGAATTGAGGTGTCAGCCCTGGAGGAAAACAGCCCTACCCTCTGATCCATCTGACCAGCCCTTTCTTTCCCTTAGTACGTGTCTCCTCCCCCCACCCCACCCTGCGCCCGTGCATCCCACAAACCTCAGATTTTCCACCAGTCTCCCCTTGCCACTCAACAGTGAGCCCCCACTGATTTCCGCTTGCCTCCCTCTTCCCCTCCTCAGTAAGCGCTACGAATCGCAGCTTCGGGACCTTGAGCGGCAGTCGGAGCAACAGAGGGAAACCCTTGCTCAGCTGCAGCAGGAGTTCCAGCGAGCCCAGGCAGCAAAGGCTCCTGGGAAGGCCTGACCCCATGGAAGGGGGAGGGGAGGGAGGGATGAGGCAGCTCCGGGTCTACACGAGAATAGCCAATAAAATGTCAACAAAACCAGTTCTTTCTACCCAGTCTTTCTTCACTGGCCTTTCCCTTTCCTCAGCCCCTTCCTGGTTATAATTCACACCTCTGAGATAGGGTTCTGGAAACTGGAATCCCTGCGGCAGTACAGGCGTTTTTGTTTTCCTGGTGCTGAGAACTGAACTCAGGGTCCTGCCTGTGCGCCTTCAGTTTTGAGTCTGAAATGTCTCAACCTGTTTCTTGCCTGTTCATACAACTCTTTATCTTCCCTTATGTTGGTTGGCATAACCCTGAGACATGGGAGTAGAACCCTGAGATGTCAGTTTAGTTGTAGAACCATGGTTCTCTAGCCGAGAGCCCAGGGTCTTACGTGGTCTCTCACTCTGAGCGCTTGTCCCCAGACAGCTCTAGATCCTTAGCCTGTCTTCACCTCTGTCTTCTTAGCATTGGTTGGAATCTAACTTTTTTTTTTTTGTCTTTTTGTTTTGAGATAATGTTTGCCTGTGCAGCCCTGGCTATCCTGAAATTTGCTCTGTAGACCAGGCTGGCCTCAAACTCACAGAGATCTGCCTCCTAAGTGCTGGGATTAAAGGTGTGTACCACCCAGCTGAATGTAACTTTTAACTAATCCGAAATTCTTCCAAACGTATATGTCATATCTACAAAGTTGTTTTTTAATTTCTTTGTCCTAAATTATTTCTTGCAAATCTGCTTTTGAGGGACAGTGATCGATATGATTCAGGAGCCCCCACTTCTTAGCGTCTGTGGCAAGAGAAAGCAGTCTATAGAGGAGCCAGGAGTGAAGGTGTCACCGAGTCAGCTTTCACCAGTACCCTGCTCTCAGGTCCCAGGATGGACCAGAGCCTTGTGCATCCTGCCTGCCAGGCACATCACACTGAGCTATGCCGGGCACCCCTGGGATGGAGTCCCTGGCCCGGTTCTCTGCCTTCTTTCATCCCGCTCCTCATTCCTAATGCCCAGTTCTGTGCACTGAAGGATGGGAACAGAATTCAGGTAGTGTTTCGGTTTATTATCTTAGTGTTGTCACAGTGACAAGAAGCTCCCAACAGAAGGTCATGTCATTGTCCTCTGCCCTGGGCTCAGAGCCTCTAGGCCTTTCCTTGGCCCTTCACAGGCTAGCGTGTGGCAGGAGCACACTCTTCCCAGCACTGATAGTTCACCACATTCCCCAGAGGTGGAAGCTATATGCAGGGATCCAATTTGGTTATATGATCACCAGTCCCCGGGGCTGGCTCTCTCGGTGGTTTGGTAAACAAGTGGCAGTGGACTGTCCAGGGCTGCTGGCCACCTTTGGGGATTCCTGCTAGTGTAGTGGCCACCATTGGTGGGTGAGCGCTGTGACTTCTGTAAACCTCAGAACAGGGCGCGCGCAATCTTCCTCCCTGTGGCCTTAATCCTGGGAAAGGAGCCCCCCCCTCCCTCGCTCGGGGGAGTTCCTGAGGCAGAGGGGCCGACGTGGGAACCCGGTGTGGCAGCGGAGGGCCTTCTGCGCTGCCGCAGGAGGAAGTCGTGAGATGCACCATCCATAGCATAGAAGACATTAGCCGAGTGTGGGATGGTTAGCTCTGTGGGTTCAGAGGGGGTGTCAAGCATTCACTGCTCCCCCGAGTGCCCCGTGAGAACACACCCTTCCCTTTGCCTTCCCCTGGCTGCTCACCTCGCTCCCCGGGCAGCAGCTGTACCAGCTCAAACTCGGAAGCCACTGCAGAATCACGATTGTTTTTCTTAAGGACGCGACTAATGATACTCGGGGCCTTGTCCTGACTTGTCACCTTGCAAAGGAGACCAAAAGAGCAGTAAATACACCATGATGACCTGTTCCCTGTCCTTCCCACCCAGCCGGAAAAGACCTGTGTCCAATCAACAAGAACCCAATGAGCCAGCCCACATGGCGCCATCGACAAGGATGCTCTCCTGCAGGGCAACTGTTGGCTCTGAAAGTGTAATGCAACCCCCAACACTCAGGGTGGCCCGCTAATGCAGAGTCCCACAGGAGCTACAATGGAGTCCTGACTGCCTAAACCCAAGATGACACTCATGTCTAATACAGCCAGGTCCTTCCCACCCAGCCCAGCCCCAGCTCCCTCACCAAGATGCTCTTGTAGACGCTGCCATCTTCCCCCAGCTCCATCTGGACTCGGATAATTCGGCAATCGGAGGACCCTGGTCCAGATACCCCTCCCCCATATCCAGCACCCCTAGAGGCCCCCTCTCCTGTGCCCCCACTCAATGGAGATCCACAGGAGGCTGAGCGGCGGTGACCTCGAGAAGGCCTGGGGGAGGAGGCCGGAGGGGAGAGGTGGCTAGGGTCAGCAGGACTGTGCAGACAGGGGCTGCTTTCCAGGGCAGAGTCCAGAGATGAGACAGATGGCCACTTCATGTGCTAGGGGCAAACAGGTGAGGTCATGAAGGGAGGGAGGCAAAAGAGAAGCGTCTCAGTGTGGTCAGAGTTAAGAGTGGACTCACCTGGGCCAGCCGAGTCAGCAGAGGAGTAGGGGTTCCAGGTACTTCATCTCCCCCAACACTGGGCCGATCCCAGGACACGAGAGGGGTGGGGCCTCCAACAGAGCCCAGAACTCTGGAGAGGCAGGAAATCAGACCAGGACAGGGGCAGTGGCAAGTCCCCATGAGACCAGCTCCCAGCCAACAATGCTCCTACTCTGTCCACTGTGAGATGACTAGCGTCGGCCGAAGCATCCTGGCAGCAGGGGAGTCACTGGTACCAGGAGGCTCCACTTCACAGGACACACGGTGACTGGACAGGATAGCCATGGACAGAGGTCAGGATATGCCATCAACACACACACACCCACATTCCCCAGCCAGAGCCCTAGAACCCAACCACCCAGCCACCCAGCCACCCAGCCAGTCACCTCTGAGCTTCGGTTAACGGCTGGAGGCCCTGGAGCCACTGTTGGATATCAGGGTCAGGTCGGAGGTCATAGCCACGGCATTCATTCTGGAGGCGCAGCAGCTCCGAAAGGACCGTAAACTCCTGGGAAGGAGCCCTCAAACTGCAGGAGCCAAAACTCAGGGAGCCCTGAGTTTGCCTCCCTCTCCCCATCCTGGGACACGATCAGGGAATTCCAGGGTCCAGCCCCACAGTCCCCTCACCTTCCTCCGCTTGTCAAAATTGATGTAGCCGTTCTGCAAGGGCAAAGGACGAATGGGCTAATCCTGCTCAGGCACCAGAGAGAACACCCTTCTTCCCAAGCAGAGCCAGTACACAAGCCACTTAGACCTTGGGATTCCATCCCTCTCCTCCATTCACACCTCAGACCCAAACTCCTATCCGCCTTGGCTGGCTAGAACTCACAATGTCGATCAGACTAGCCTTGAAGTCATAGAGATCTGCCTGCCTCTGCATCCTGAGTGCTGGGGTTAAAGGCGTGCGCCATTCTGCTGGGCAAAATAACTCTTAAAAAACAACAAAACCCATGTAGACCAGGCTGCCCTCTAAGTCTAAGAGACTGGCCTGCCTCTGCATCCTGAGTGTAGTGTGGGGTTCCAGGGAACACCCAGCTCCACTTGACATCTTAAATTACTGTCTAAGAGAAAGCATTGAGCTTCTAGATGAGAAAATTGGGCTCACAGCAGGACAAGGAACTTTCTGGAAGCCTCAGCATCTTCTTTTGTTTGCAGCGCTGGGGGTGGAACATGCTAGGGAGTCCCTCACATCACCACCAGTTACTCAGTATTTATATATTTCATAAAGTATATGCCAATGTTTCCGGTATGCTCAAAGCACTTGACAAAAATGTATTCATTTATCCCTCCCATTAACAGGCTGATGTGGATGCAGTCAAACATATACTGACAGACCACCGAAGTGCAGAGGCTGAAGTGCTTGCCATGGTGATAGAACCTGGCTCCAGAAACTGTACTCTGCTGCTTCTGTCTTGTAGCCTCTCTGAAGGCTCTATCTGAGCCTTAGGTGCACCTGTTAAGCCTTCCAGGACAGACCCCGCACACACACACACACACACACACCACTGACTTCCAGCTCATCCTTGGAGGCTGCACACACACACACACACACACACACACACACACACACACACACACACCACTGACCTCCAGCTCATCCTTGGAGGCTGCACACACACACACACACACACACACACACCACTGACCTCCAGCTCATCCTTGGAGGCTGCACACACACACACACACACACACACACCACTGACCTCCAGCTCATCCTTGGAGGCTGCACACACACACACACACACACACACACACACACACACACACACCACTGACTTCCAGCTCATCCTTGGAGGCTGCACACACACACACACACACACACACACACACACACCCCACTGACCTCCAGCTCATCCTTGGAGGCTGCATCCAGCATCACTAGGTCCTTCAGGAAGGTCCCAAGGTATGGAACCACACCCTGCAGAGAGGTCAGGGTCAGACTCCCGCCCGACACACACCCTTCTTTCCCTTCCCTCCGCACAGAACTGTCCTCGTTCACCTCGTCACCAAACCTCCCAGCCCCACTGGTCACTCACCCCACCCCTGGAGCCGGACCTTGGGGTCTTCTTGGAGTGTGGCTCCCCAGGGGGCTGCAGCTTCACTTCCTGGTGGTGACAAGACATGGTGAGGGGGAGAAGGGGCAGGTGCAGAGGCTGGGGGAAGCAGGACCCGCCTCACCTGCAGGAGGAGCTCTCTGCTCTGGGAATAATTATCCTCCTCGGAGAAAATCTGGCACAGGCTGGAAAAGACTCTGAGGCTGTCCCTAGAGAGGAAGAGCAGTGCCCTGAGCACAGGCCTGGCTCAGCTTCTCTGCACCCCAGGCCTCAGGCACTTGGCACCTCCCACCTGGCTGCTTCCCCCCAGGCTGCCCGAAGCCTGTGGATAGGGCTGGACTGCAGGGCCGACACAACAGCGTAGACTGAGGAGAAGTTCCGAAGCAGGCGGCACTCCTGTGAGGACCCAAAAACAGAGTCAAGGCTGTCGGCCCTCTCCATGTCACAGTCCCCAGGCAGCTGGGCTGTTCTCCCTTACCTCTGCCACACGGATCCACTTCTCCAGGAGCCGGGCCCTCTGTGGGGGTCGGAGTGGCCTCACAGTCACCTCCCCTGGCCCCTCTCCAATCGAGGTGGCCCCCAGGACAGAGCTAACTACTGCCCCTGCCACCTTGTTGAACTGTGTGACGGTAGCTCGGACAGACGGGCAGAGATGAGAATGTCCTGGCCGGTCTCTGTGACCCCATAGGCCTCCCAGACACTGAGAGGGGATCAGATTGAGAAACAGCTCCTGCAGGGTAGAGGTCACGGGTTAAAATGTATAGTCAAGGCCGGACAGGTTTCCAGTACCGGGGAACTGAGGCTCTTAAGAGGCCAGGGACCAGCAGGGCACAGAGCTCGAGGGGGACAGTCAAGGGGAGGAGGGAAGGAAGGGGCAGAGCAGCAGAGGAAGAGCAGCTCCAGGAGCATCGGAAGCACGGAGAGGTTAGTCAGGGGCCAGAGTGCAGGGTCAAAGGTCAAGGTCTCACCGCATCCAGCAGGGTCAGCTGTTCGGCCAAGTGGTCGGCGAGGAACACCAGGACATCCGTGGGGTCAGCAGGGGAATCGCCAGGAAGGGCCAGGGGCTTAGGAAGGCTGGGGGCCCGGGGGTCTACCCGGGCCCTGAGGTTTCGGATGAGGTCAGCACTGCCCCCCCCAACACCCTCCCGTGCTGCATACCCTGTCCGGAGCAAGAAGCTCTCAAGCCGGTCAAGTTGACCCTTGACCTCAGAGCCAAAATCCTCAGGGTGAGAGGCCAGCCAGGTTGAAAGTACGGAGATGGCTACCCTGGGAGAAGGGGAGCCAGCCAAGGGTCAGAGGTCCGGCCTCAGCTTCCTCAGGGGGGGTCGAGGTTGAGTCAGGGGCCACTCACCCTGTGGTCCTCTCTAGCTCACCAGGAGGATGCGACTCAAGGGCTTCCAGCCTGGGGATGAGGAGAGGGTCTGCCTATGCGGCTCCTTCAACCCCCCTGGTGCTGTGAGCGCTCAGAGGTCCAGGAGCCCCCTCAACCCTTGGTCCCTGACCTGTCAGTCACAAGCCCAAACAGGGCAGGCGTGGAGGTGAAGGCCCGGTGGGTGGCCAGCAAGGCTGGAGCGAAAGCCGCGTCAGCCCCCGACGTCCTGGCATCCAACAGGTGTCTGACCAGGGCCTCCAGAGTGCCAGCGCGGAGCCGTCGGGAGGAACGAGGCGGGGGCAAGGGGGCCTGGAGAACACGGAGGGTAGCTCACTCATCTCCTCAACCCTACCGCCAGATGTCTAGGAGAATCCAGACCTAGCTCATGTTTGCCAAGGTTTAGAAAGGGCTCAAATCACACAACACGGGGTCTAGAGAGACTCCAGACCTCCAACCCAGTGCTCTGCCCAAAAAGGAAGAAATAAAATCAAAGAACTGCGGGGTGAGGGGTCAGAGGTGAGGGGTCAGAGGTGAGACGTCAAAGCCATGATCTCACCAAGGGGTCAAGAGGCCGGTACTGGCGGCTGGTGACAGTAAAGGTGGCACCGTCTTCCTCCTCATCCCAGACGGATGCGGGAGCCTGGAGGAGCAGGGAAAGCAAGTCAGTTCCCACAGCGCCTCCAGGACCCGGCCATTGCTCCCCAGGCCCTGCCCCTCCCTCTGCAGCCCTCACCTGTGACGGCAGGGGACAATACCAGCGAGTACGAGGGCTAGAGGGTGCTGGTGACCCCAGGTCTACCCCCACTGGGGCTCAGACAGCCCCCCCCCCCCCAACCACCTCAGAGCTCGCTGGAATAGAGAAGGTCGTAGTGAGGCCTTCAATTGAATGCAGGAACCCTTCTTCTGGACACACCCAAATCGCCTTCCCCCCCACAGTTGAGCCCAGCTCGGCAGAAAAGCGGGGTGCAAAGGGCGGGAGCGGCGCGCCAGAAGAGGCACGAAGCCAAAGCAGAGAGACCTGAAGCAGAGAGAAGCTGAAACTTCAGGCCGTCACATGCCCCGCCCTCCCTGACAACCATAGGAGCCCAGATGTAGTCCTTCTGCATAGACTCCCTTTCCCCAGGTCTCCCGAATGCAGCTCCCTCTAAATCTCAGCACTGGGGATCCCCTGAAGGTGGCAGCTCCAATCCCAGTTACAAGAAGGGAAAGGGGAAGTCGGGATGATGGGGGGGAACGGTAGACTCAGAGTCATGTGGCCCTAGCCCCTCCCCCGACCGATCCCGAAAAACCAGCCTTGCCAGTCACCCTAACTTTACCAATGTCGGGACCCAGGAGACCAGGGCCTTTTGGGCTCCGAATCTAACTTCTGGATCCTCCTGAAGCCCCAAGTCCTGCCGCTGGTCACAACTATTAGTCCCTAAGAAGGAAGATGACCCCTCTCTACCTATCCTAGGATCATCTCACCAGGTGCCAGTACCTCTTGGCTTGCTGCCCTCAATCCAGCACCAGGGGGTGGGGGAAGGGGCGGCGAAATCTGAGGGTTCCCTCCCCAATCCTAGAGGCTGAGGAGCTGGTTACTGTGGAAACAAACCCCTCCCCGCCAAACAAAAAACCAGGAGGGAGACAGGGACCAAGACCCAACTGCCCAGAGGCAGCTCTCTGGGGCAGGCATGGGCAAAGAGGACCTGAGCTCCGCAGGCACAGCCAGCCTGCCTGGCAGCCAGATATTCCAGGCAGGAACTCGGCAGGTTCCTGCAGGCGGGTCCCGAGTCAGACCGACAGGGAGAACTCCAGAGACTCCAGCACCCGCGGCCAGACACCCAGACAGAGGTGCGGATGTGAGTGAGGCAGGAAGAGACCGAGGGACCCAGAGACACCAAAAGGAGGAGAGTCTCAGAAATGTTTAATGCCCTGCCTCCCGCCACCCGCGTCTCACCTCTTCTTCTTCCTCATCCTCTTCCTCCTGCCCCCCGCCCACGGCCCGGCCACCTGGGTCCCCACCCTCTTCGGGGTCTCGGCTCCGGAAGCTGCTCAGCACGACTCCCCCGGGGGGGTTCGTGTCCAAAAGCAGCCGCAGGGGCCGCGGGAGCATGGCCGAGTGAAGGAATCAGCGGGGTCAGGCCATGGGGGCGCCTGGGGAGAGACGGGTGGGGCGGGGGTGGAGTCAGGCGGGCGTGGGGGAGACGGGCGTGGGGGAGACGGGCAGGGCAGGGGACCTGCCTGGGTGGGAGTCCCTCAGGAAGGCTGGGGGGCGGGCGGGCACACAGGAGTGGGAACCAGGGCCCTCAGTGCCTGTTAGGGGATCCCAAGTGCGGAATGGGCAGGGTCACCCGGTGCTCTGGCTCTGACCTGCTCGGGAGGGGTGAGAGGCTGTGCGCGCGTCCCGGGCCTCTGTTCTGGTCGGTCTCTGGCCCTCGACCGAGTCCCCTCCCGGGCTTTTCCGCGCCCCCCTCCCAACCCAGCCGGGCTCCCGGGCCCTCCCGCCCTTTCCGCTTCCCCCCTCCCCGCGTCCGCCCGACAGCAGGAGCCAAAAAGGGAAGGAAGTGAGGACAGGAGCCAGGGCCGCCGACTAGGGAAGTGCTGGACGCCAGGGGCCAGGACCCAGACTCCGGGTGCCCCACTCCACTGTCCCCTGCAACCCTCATCGGGGACTCAGAAACCCATGTCTCCCAGAACAGACAGACTGGAGATCAAGATCTCGAGCCTCCGCGGGAGGACAACAACAGAATTTTAAATCCCCCTCTCTAACAAGAACAGTGCTGCAACTCCCTCGGACAGCGCCATAGTAGGGGCGCGACCCCGCTACTGCAGCCCGCTAGTGACACTGCCCACGCCAGCACGCGAGTGCAACGGAGCAAATCCGGGCCGGGTTTTCCGAGCCGCCTCTGTGCCCGCCCATCCTCGGGGCGGGGCCGGAAGCCGGTTAGAGAGGGGCCGCGGCGTTTCCGTCACGCTTGGTTCCGCTCTGGTCCGTCGCTCCCGGAGTCCGGGTCTCTCGGTGCGCCAGAGTGTGAGCAGTTCCTACGGTGGTTGTGTGGCCTCCCGGCATAGGGGGAGACCCGGTAATAATGGCAAGGGCCCCGAGGTGACCAAGAGGTTCGCTGTGCTTGTAAAGAGGGCAGAATGAGAGACCCGCATGGGAACTCCGAAGCACTTTATTGGCACACAACACTGGTGCCCCGGCGGGCGGGCAGGAGAGGACAGACATCCTTCAAGTACGCAGGAGAGGGACACTCGGGAGTCTGTGAAAGGACGAGGCCCGTCAGGCCTGGGGCCCAGAGATGGCGATGATGGTAGAACAGGCAAAGGAAACGCTGCAGTATGAGAGGAGAGCTGGAGAGGTAGGCATTAGTCTGCCATGGGAGACACACGGACCCCTCGGCTCTAGAACTGTCGCTAGGTGTTAAGATGCTATGAACCCATTGTAAATACCTGGTATTTCCGATGGTCTTAAAGGGCTCGAGAGTATTGTAGATTCTTGTGTTTAGTTCTCTCAACAGAGCCCTACCCTGGCTGACCTGGAACTCCCTATTGTACATCAGGCTGGCATGGAACTCACACAGAGATTCACCTGCCTCCGCCTCTGGAGTGCTGAGATAACGTCATGCTCCACTAGGCCTGGCTTTTTTTTTTTTTTTTTTGGTTTTTCGAGACAGGGTTTCTCTGTGTAGCTTTGCGCCTTTCCTGGAACTCGCTTTGGAGACCAGGCTGGCCTCGAACTCACAGAGATCCGCCTGGCTCTGCCTCCCGAGTGCTGGGATTAAAGGCGTGCGCCACCACCGCCCGGCCTTTTTTTTTTTTTAAACTATAGTTAAGTTCCAACAGCTGTAACCCACATAACAAAAACTCTTTGGGCTTCTTGCTCATTTTTAAGATGTATTGGAACCCAAATTTTTGAGAATCACTGCCTTAGAACTCTAACAATGCTAGATTTATCTTAAAAAAAAAAAATCCTTGAGGCATGGTGACCAATGCCCTTCCTCACTCCGGAGCCAGAGGCAGGTGGATCAAGGCCAGCCTGGTTGGCTTGGTGAGGTCCAGGCCAGCCAAGGTTACATGGAGAGACCTTGTCTAAAAACAAGAACAAAACAACAAAAATAAAAAATAGCCGGGCAGTGATGGCACACACCTTTAATCCCAGCACTTGGGAGGCAGAGGCAGGTGAATCTGAGCAAGTTCGAGGTCAGCCTGGTCTACAAAGTGAGTTCCAGGGCAGCCAGGGCTGTTACACAGAGAAACCCTGTCTCAAAAAAAAAAAACAAAAAATAAAAAATAATAAAATAAAATAAAATAAAACAGCAACCCCAGCCACTCAATGGAGGGAGTAGAAGATAACATGAAGGGACGCTGTTTAGGGGAGGAGCTAACTGGAGTCAGCTGGGCCAAAGATGAGGGTGGTCTTCCACGGAATTGAGTGCCTTTACTGTGACTTCTGCAAGAGAAGAGAGAAGTGGAGAATTTGAAGTGTTAGAGTGTTAGTTAGTTGGTTAGTCTAGAAACATTCTCATCGGGGTGGGAGCAGGATGGGGCTGGCATTTCCCACCTGCCAGATACTAAGTGGTCTACCTCCTGAGTCTTCTGGAAGAGAGGAGCCATCTTCTTAAAGGCCCTTTGGGTCACCTGAGACTAAGCACACTCTACCCCTGGGCTGTGCTCTGAGCTTTGGAATTTCTGACATTGTTTACATGTTTAAATATTCTGGATAAGTAAGGTTCAAGACTTAATGTAGGTTGCACAGTGGCCTTCCCGGCCATTGTTCTTTCATACTTTACGATAGTGTTTTCCTCCACAACAGCCCTTAGCCATCATCCGCCCTTACACTTTGATGGTGCCCCACTTTACTCTGCAGTAAATTCTGACTGTCGTCTGCACTTTAAAACCTGTGCTTGTGAGACAGTTCAGCAGGCAGCGTCAGCTGCAGGTGCTTGAGTTTGATCTGGGCTCCCACAAGGTTGCAGGGGAAAACTTGTTCCCAAGAGCTGTCCTCTGACATCCAGCCACATGTGATAACACACCTCACATTCATACACACACAGAACAAAATCTTTAGAAAGGAAGGAAGGTAGACTAGTGGGGTGGCTCAGGGGTAAAGGTTGCCCTTCGGGTCTGATCCCCAAGACCCACGCGGTAGAAGGAGAAAACAACTCCCCCAAGGTATTCCTCGACCTCCACATGTGTGCCATGGTATGCACATACCCACACACACAAATAAATGCAATTTCTAAAAAGTACAGAAGGCAGGTTCATTAACTGAGTGTGGTGACACTCCTGTAATCCTACCACTTGGAAGGTGGAGGCAGAAGAATGAAGCGTTTAAGATTATCCTCTCCAGACAGTGGTGGCGCACGCCTTTAATCCCAGCACTCGGGAGGCAGAGGCAGGCGGATCTCTGTGAGTTCGAGGCCAGCCTGGTCTACAAAGTGAGTTCCAGGACAGCTAGAGCTGTTACACAGAGAAACCTTGTCTCAAAAAATCAAAAACAAACAAACAAATAAATAAATAAACAAAATCATCTTCAACTATGCATCAAGTTTGAGGCCAGCTTGGGCTACATGAGACCTGTCTCAACAAAAATGTAATAATTAAATATATTATTAAATTATTTTGCCTGTTTCATTTTACTCCTCTCCACATGAGCCAAGGTTTCTATGTAGCAGCCTAGAACTCAAGATTCTGCCTCAGTCTCTGAAGTGCCCCGACACCTGCCTTTTTTTTTTTTTTAAATGTAGCTACTAATTATTTCAGTTTAAGTGTGTGACTTACATCTCTAACAGACTCAACTGCACTCAAGTAAACAAAACCAGATTGGAAAGTCTGAGGTGAGCTATAGTTAGGAGAAGGATTTAGACGAGGTCTGTGTGAAATCGACACCTGTGGCTGCCTGCCACGCCAGCAGCCAGCGTCCCACCATGCCAAAACACGGCACAAGGAGGGAAAGACCCAGAACCAGGCGCTGTTACCTTTGAGTCCAGGCTGGCAGCTGTAACCTTCGCCTTTGAGTCTTCATGAATGGTCAGGTAGGCAGCTATGGAAAAGGCGGAAGGGGAGGGATGTGAGTGGCAGGGGAAGGAAGGGGTGTGTGAGACTTCACGGGGTAGGCGGGAAATGTCCTTTGGAGCGGGCTCACACTTACCCATCCAGCCTAGTGCTTTGATGAGTCCCAGAAGGAGAAAAGCGGACAGGAACAGGCCTATGCTGTCCTCGATTGAGGGCCCGGAGAGGCCTGGCAAGGGAAGCAGTACCAATGAGCTCGGTGTTTCCCGAGGTCCCACCCTGGTTCAGAGGTTCTCCGGGTTACCTGCCACCTCCAGGGTGACTTCAGCACTGCGCCCCGATGCCGGCAGGCTGGGGTGGTGGACCCGACAGGCATAGCGTACTCCATGCTGCTTGGCAGTGACTGGGGGCAGCCGCAGGTGCCCAGCCTGGCTGACAGAGCCATCGGAATGGTGGCGGACAGTGGAGAGCCACGTCTCCCCCTCAGCCTTTCTAGAACCGCCTTCTGGGCCACCTCTGAGCTCCCACTCCACCTTCAGGCCCGCCGCAGGGTAGAAGTGGGACACGAGGCAGAGCAGTTCCGGGGGTGTCTCTCCCGGGGCAACCCACACAAGGGGTGCTGGTGTTAGAGACACTTTGGGGGGCTCTGAAGAAAGAATAAGAAAGGAAAGTGAGAGATTCCACTTCCTCCCCCCATCTGGCTTCTGGCTTCCCTTGTACTAGAGGGGTGCTCTGATGGTGGGAATCCCCATGTTAAAGCCGTCAGATTCCCAGGACCCCCCATCTATCTTCATTCACCACCCATACACGCTCATCTCTATCATCCCCTCCCCCTGCCACGGCATGCCCACTCACTGTGCACCGTCAGCTGCAGAGAGACCTGTCCTTGCAGATAGGGCAGGTGTACAGTAGCCAGGTAGACGCCCTCCTGAAAAGGTTTCACAGCTGGCAGCCAGAAGGTCCCATTCCCAGTCCACGGGCCCCAGGGCTCATTGTCATCCCAAGCAGCAAATGCCACAGCCTTTTCTTGGGCTGGTGGCGTTTCCCCAACCAGCCCAGGAGTCGCAGCCAGCAGCAGGTGACCCTTGCCCTGGTGCTGGCGACGCCACTCCAGCCCAAAGGGAGGGGGACCTGCGGCCGGAGACAGAGCATCTTCCAGAGTGGGGGGCATGTAGGCAAAGCTCAGGTCCAGCACTGCATCTTTTCCCAGATGGATCCGAGGTTTGGGGCTGTGGGTGAGGACAGTCAGCACCACTGGGCATTGGGAGAAAGGGGAGAGAGGGACAGTAGAAAAGCGGAGCTGTGGGCCTCCGCCAAGCTCAGTTTACCCACCCTTCAGAGACACCTCCATTTGTAATACGACCTCCAAGCCCTCCCTTCATTCCAGTTCTAAGCCAATGTAGCTAACAATGTGCAGGAAGAATAAAGGTAAATCAAGGTGATGTGTGTATGTGGGGCGGGGGTTCAACCCTAGGAAATCTGTGCTGAACACACTGCCCACTACAGTTCTCAAATTCTGGAGATGTCCAAGATCTAAGGGCACATTTAATTTTTTTTATTTTTTATGTGTGTGCCTGCATGTATGTAAGTGTACCATGTGTGTGCAGTACCCAAGGAGGTCAGAAGAGGGCACCGGATCCCCTGGAATTAGTGTTACAGGTGGCTGTGAGCCATCAAACAGGCACTAGGACCACAACCCTAGCAGTCAGTGCTATTAACTGCTGGGCCATCTCTACACACACAAACACCCCTTTCATTGTATTTTATTTTTTTTGAGACAAGACTCACTCTGGCCCAGGCTATATTGAAACTCACTATGGAGGGCTAAGCTAGTCTGGAACTCAATTGATTCTCTTACTTTAGCCTCCCAAGTTCTTTCTTTCCTTTTTTGTTTTTGTTTTTTGGTTGGTTGGTTGGTTTTTGTGATCGTGTGTGTGTGTGTGTGTGTGTGTGTGTGTGTGTGTGTGTGCGCGCGTGTGTGTGTTGGGAGGTGGTGGGGAGTGGCTAATAGGTGCAGGCTAATGACTGAACCTAAGGCCTCATACATGCCAGGCAAGTACTCGGCCACTGAGCTCTCTTATTTGAAGCGGTCTCATGTAGCCCATGCTGTCACGGGACTCTGGGCCCACCTGTCCCTGCCTCTCAAGTGCTAGGATTATAGACATGCACCTCCAACGCTGATGATCAGACTCACACACAGTAGGCAATGGGTCTTCCACTGACCCACACCCCAGCCCCTCCTGTCTCCAAACCAGAAATGGAAGCAGGGCACAGTGGCTCACACTGGTATCCCTAGCACACGGGAGACTCGGGCAGGAGGATTGCCATGAGCTCCAGACAAGCCTGGGCTACTATATGAGACCCAATCTCAAAAACAAATAAAAATGAATGAAGAGGTGGTCGTGATAAGAGCAGTAGCTGCCTACTGAGGCGTGGCGAAGGCATGTCACCTGGCACCTCCAGCTGACCAGATCTGTTCCACTCCTGGATCAACAAACAGCTCCACAGGAGGCTCTCAGTACACGGGGCGCAGAAGTCTGCACAGCGGAGCTTCCTGCTGCTAGGAAATCCCTCCCACTAAGCGGCCCCAGCCCGTTGGTGGCTTGTTTTGTTTTTTTAAAGATTTATTTATTTTTATGTGGTGTTTTGCCTGCATGTATGTCTGTGTGAGGATGTCAAATCCTCTGGAACTGGATTTACAGACAGGTATGAGCTGCCATGTGGGTGCTGGGAATTGAACATGGGTCCTCTGGAAGAGCAGCCAGTGCTCTTAACCACAGAGCCATCTCTCCAGGCCCCATTTTCATGTTTCTAATCGAGGAGAAGTGACCTGGAAGTGATTTGATGAGGAAGACAGAACACACACTTGATTCTACCCCAGGAGTCTGTAAGAAGCAGACTCCCTATCTGGGCAGCCCCAAGAATCAACCCAGGGCCCAGAGCTCAGTTAAGATACATACAAGGGGCTACAGAGATGACTTAGAGTTTAAGGCCACATACTGCTCTTCTGAGGTTCCCAGCACCCATGTCACATGGCTCAACCACCTGTAATACTGTAATACCTGTAATACAGCTTCAGAGGATCCAACACCCTCTTCTGAACTCCCTGGGTGCCTGCACTCCACACCCATACACAGACACACACACAAATAAAAATCAACTTTGAAAACAACTTGGGGTTGGGGATTTAGCTCAGTGGTAGAGCGCTTGCCTAGCAAGTGCAAGGCCCTGGGTTCAGTCCCCAGCTCCGGGAAAAAAAAGAAAGAAAGAAAGAGGGAGGGAGGGAGAAAGAGAGAGACAGAGAGAGAGAAAGAAAGGAAGAGAAAGAAAGAAAAAATAACTAATACAACCACTGAGCCACACACCCCAGCCATGCAAAAGTCACACAGGATTATCTGTTGACAAGTCTGAGAACCACACTTAGTCTATATCTGATCACCTCTGTCACTTAGAGTACACAGGGCCACCCTACCCCGGAGAAGGAACTAGCTTTCAGTATGTTATTTACTAGTTTTGAAAAAGAGTCTTGCTGTGTTGCACAGGCTAGACCAGGGAAAAAGAGTCTTGCTGTGTTGCACAGGCTAGACCAGGACTCCCTCTGCAGCCCAGGGTAGCTTCGCACTCCTGATAAACCTGCCTAAGCTTCCCAGGTGCTAGGGTTACAGACACATGCCACCACATTTTGCCAAGGCTTTGGTCTATATAAACTTCCAATAACATCTATCTGGAGCTTGATCTGGGAACCTCTGGGTCCTAACTTTTTCTTGGTACTAATAAACATTTATTGGATCAATAAGTAAATTAACACGGTGCCTTGCTTCACTGTCACAAAGGAAAAGCTGGGAGAATAGTTCCTGCTTTTCACAGCTGGAAAAAAAATAGACACATAGAGGAAAGGCTGTGGCAGCCAGCACCATCTCTGGTGAAGACCAGCAGGAGGAGGGCTGTTTCTCTGGAGAGAGCTACTGTACCCACAGCAGGCCTGCACAGAGCAGAGCTAAGAAGGGAGGTGCCAGCCGGGCTGAGGGTTTCAGGCTGTCCCCTTGTCCTGTGGAAGTTCTCAAGTGATGGCGCAGGGAAGGACGCAGGAGTTTGGTGGGAGTATTTGCATGAGAACACCAGAAATGGAAAAGTCAAGGAGTCTCTCTACCTGTTGCCTGGTGTCCAGAGACATTCAAGTCAGATCTACCCCATTTCAACATATGCCCATGGAGTGACCCGGAGTCCAGCCTAGCAAAGTGCACTGCACTATTCAGGAGTGGCCTTGCAGAAGAATCCTCCATCTTTGCCGCGTCCCTTCTGCCCACTAGAGGCCACTATTAACAGACAACAGGCCCTGGCCTCGGGCCTGAGGAAGAGCTTCCTGGCCTGGCTGATTGTCGCTAGGCTAGAGTAGGCTTAGGTGACACTCAAAGTCTGAGTTTTGAAACTGGCTCAACTGTACCAAGTAGGGTGCCTAGCGATTACTGACTTTGGAGGAGTGCAGAAAAAAATTCGGGTTTTAGGACTCACTACTTGTCACTTCACAAGTTTCTCAAACTCCGGTATCTGGAAACCACCATGACTTCCCCAACTTGTCTACAAAGCCCCGCCCCAAAACCAGAGTTGATTTCAGTTTTACTCTTGGCCTACAAAGACAGGTGAAGACAAATTCTAACCAACTGCCTCGCTTAACAAAAAATATTCTGAACCCCAATTGGAGAAATGACTCATTCAGATCTACTCCACCAGTGGCCACTGGCCGACCTTTAAAAACTACCCCATCCATCTCGGGCACCTCTCCGTGGCTACCTGTTGCCATGGTGATGAAGTCGGGCTCCCGCTGAGGCTCTGGCTGTGGTCGCAGCAGGACAGAAAGGCTGAAGACGGTGCTGGACACGCTGACCAGCAGCCAATCCCCGTCCAGGGCCCGCGGGCAACTCTGCTGCGGGATCAGACCTCTAGCCCAATTCGCCGAGGCGGGGAACGGGATGAAGCGGCTCATCTCGCAGTGTGGTGCGGGGGCGCCCTCGGGATACCGCCTGAAGGCAGCCAGGAGCATTCCGGCCGGGTCTGCGGGACCGAAAGGGTGCAACTGTAGCCCCGGCTGACCGGAATGTACATAGTAACAAAGTAGTGAGAGACTTAGAGAGAACCCAGACTTATTTACAAAGAGGGAAACTGAGGCCCAAGGGCCCCACGTGAGCTAAAAAGGAGGCGATAGATGCAGTGAGTCCCGAAGACTCACCGTCCACCTTGAAGTACAGCTTAGGGTCAAGATCTGGCCGGGGCGGTGGACCCCTGGGTCCCTGGCGCAGCAGCAACGCGGCAGGTCTCTTGGCCAGGCCACCTGAATCTTCCACGAACCAGCACTCAACCGCGGCCGGTCCAGCCGAGACGGTGGTCGCCAGGCCTGGGGGAGAGGGGCTCCAGTGACCGGGCGGCCGCGATGTCCAGCGACCTGCCCCGCCCCTTCGGTCTCGAGATGGGACCACCTCCCTCTCCGTCCCAGTGCGCCCTTTCCTAAACAAGAAACGGGGTTCGCTCACCCAAAGCCACAGCGATAAGCAGGGGCAGAGGCTCCATGGCGCTGCGATCTCTACTCTAGGTCTCTTCCCCTTTCACTTTCATTTCCTCCGAAGGCCAGCGTGAAGGACCGGAAATTCTCGTTCAGATCAAGTGAGGGTTTGACGGCACGCTGGAGGCACGCAGCACCCGGCCTGCAGGTCTGCCCCTCCGCGCCCTGCACACGCCCCTGGATCACCCAGAAGCGCCGACTTTGAGCCCAGCAGCGACCTAGGCTCCGCCCTCCCGCGGCGTCCTCCCGGCGACACCTCCCTTAGGACCATCATACTCCGACCTCCCCGGCCCTGCCAGGTCCCAGCACACACAGAGGGGTTGTCGGGAAGCCAAGTGAAGTGACCAATAAATATTTTAATCACCGTTAAAAATTAAAACCTACACTACGCGACTCACTCCTTGTCTCCACCCACTTTCATGAAACCCAGTTGGGGATCCCCCTGGGAAGTGGGACAGTACAGAAATAAGGGGCGTATCCTTCAGGCGGGGGAAGGACTCCAGAGGCCTCGTCCCACAACACAAACACAGACAGGCACAAACTAGCACAACCTGACCGCTGACCCTGTGGCTCCGGGATGCTCAAAAGGCCCCCTTCCCACTCCCTCACGGTGCGGCCCGCTCCGTAAAGGTGGGGCACTGGTGTACCCAAGAGAGAAGGAAAAAGGCTTAGTTTCGGAGATGCCGAGGGAGGAAGGGGCTGAGGAATGGGACCGGCTGGCGATGGTGCACCCTACGCCCTCTAGAATATATACAAGTCCACAGAGGTAAGGGAAGACAGCGCAGCGGGAAACACCCCGGGGCCACTTGCCCTTAGATAAGCCCCCAACCGCCTGCCCTTCAGTGTGCTGCTCCGCCCCCGCCGAAATCCATCTCCACCTTGTGCACGCCGGGTGGGGACCAGACACGCCTGTGGGACGGGGGTGTGGCCGAATTCGCCTCATCGCCACTGCCCCCACCCCCTCCGGAAGACTCCCTCTTAGGTTGCAAGGCTGGCCCAATAGGAGCCCCGGGTCCGGGTCCGGGTCCCGGTCCCGGTCCGGCCCCGCCTCCGCCCATCCGGTGCCGGCGCTCACAGTGTCCCCGGTGCCGCATGAAGCTGTCCCGCCACATGAACTTCTTGGCACAGACACTGCACTCATAGGGCTTGAGGCCCGTGTGCGTCTTCATGTGCTCCGTCAGGTGGTGCTTCATCTTGAACTTCTTGTTGCACACAGGGCAGTCAAAGGGCCGCAGGTTGAGGTGCATGTTCACGTGCCGGTCCCGCATACTCTTATGCGAGAAAGCCTTCCCACAGTGGCACAAAAAGATCTTATTCCCGTCGCTGCTGCCCGTCCCTCCAGGGGCCCCACCAGAGCCACTGGGCATGCCTAGCCCCACCGCAGAGGCGCCCCCCAGGGTCACCGCCCCGTGTTCTACCGTGTTCCCTGGTGGCTGGCCTGGAGCCTGTGAAGAGGAGGATGGGAAAACCAAGATCTGGTTCCCCGGCACGTCCAAGGGAAGGAGGGGTCGTGGAGGGTGGGTGGGGGTATAGGAGGAAGGGGTGGGTCCTCCTGGGTCATCAAGCCCTGCCCCGGGCCCCCCACCCTCATAGGGGCCAAAGTCATTGGAGGACTCACAGAAGTTGACCTGCTCCTCCCCTTTGTCTGGAGGCTCGGTCAAGGTCCGCACATCACTGATACTGAGAGTAGCCTCGGGCTCTCCCCCTGCAGGGACCCCTGAGCCACCACCCCCCAGTTCTTCGTCCTCATCATCCTCACAAGTCAACACCAGATCTTCCTCTTCTTCCTCGTCCTCTAGCTCTGGGTCTTGGTGAACCAGAGACGCTGGTGCAGGGCAGTTTCTACCGCGCTTCACATACACCCAGTGTTTCTGTGGCACAGCACCGGCGGGCATGCAGCTCGGCCTCCGGAGCCCAGCCCCAGGGGCCACCGCCCCTCTCCCGTCCCCACCATCATCACACAGCTCATCTGCCTCCAGCAGCAACTTTCCAGAGGTGGCACCCGCACTGCCAACCACAGGGACCGGGAACACAGGGCCACCATCTCGGCGGTTCCCACAGCCGACGGCTGAAGCTACAAATGCATCTTGGGAGGAAGAGGAGAAATCAGTGGACTCCCGGGGGCTGAAGTAGTTGCTACTGCTGGGAGACTGGTTCTCACTGGCCCGACTGGAAGTGTGGGAGCGCACAGAACCCCCCGTGGCAGGGGCTACAGTGCCCCCACTCCCCGAGGGGACACTGGCACCAGGGACAGAGACAGAGGGGGCCGCAGCGGTAGTGACAGTGGTGGTGGCGGCTGAGGATCTGCCCTCCCGGAGGAGTTCGGTGCACTTATCCACAATGTGCCACATCTGGAGGACTGAGCCCACTGTGAGGAAGTTGACAATGTCAGCAGCGGCCATGCTGAGGCGGCCTGTGTAAGCTGAGGCCAGCACAGTTTCAAAAGCACCTGGGTCCATGACGCTTGGCAGTGAGATGGAGGTCATGCCTTTGAGTAGGACCTGGTCGTGGAAGTAAGGGGAGGAGGCAGCCAGGACAGCCCGGTGAGCGCGGAACTCCCGTCCCTGCACCCGGATGGACACATCGCAGAGCTGCCCCTGGAGCCGCTGCTGGTTGAGGGACTCCAGGAGGGCGCTGGTCACTTCAGGGAAGGACACGTGTACCACCGCCGCTGCTGGCAGAGGCAGTGGCGGGGGAGCCAGGGAGAGAGGCAGTGGGAGAGCCGCCCCACTGGGTGACAGAGGAGATGGCTCCATGTCGTGGAAGGAGGGGAGACCCCCCCAGCCACAGGAACACAGGACAGAGGAGGGCGGCCGGGGGGGTTTCTGGGGGGGAAAAAGAGAAGAATGGTAGGATTTTGGGAAGTCACAGCCCACCACAGCATAAAAACATTGTGTCGGCCTTAATAATTCCCCATAACAACTGGGACAGGTATACCTTTCAACCCCATGGGACAGATGGAGCAACCGAGGCTCAGAAGGAGTAAGTCGGTCATCCAAGTACAGCCATCCAGCGACATCAGAGGGCAGCTAGGGAAGGCAAGTGTTCCAAGTTCAGGGCGCTTTCCTAGGTTAGGGACAAGGGGCTCTCGGGGAACCGTGTCCGCCTACTCCGCCGCTCTCAAACGCGCACCTCCTGGGCATCTTGTCTTCCCCGGGGCGGAGGGGTGTCCCCGCAACTCCCGGGCCCCTCCCCCTGCCGCCCCCAGCTAAGCCCGGGCTCCGCCCCCTAGGTCCCCGACCCCGCCTCGCGCCGGCCCCCGCCCCCCGAACCCCGCCCCCCACCCCGCCCCAAGGGCGCCCCGGGGCCATCGCCCGGCCCGAGGGCCCCCCCCGGCCCCGCGTCCCCGCTTACCTGGCCGCGCGCCCCCGGCCCCCCCCTCACTCGGCGACCAGAGCCGCAGCCCCAGCCCCTCCCGCCGCCATCTTGTGCCGACTCCCTCCGCCCTCCGCCTCCGCTCCGCCTCCCGGACCTGCGACCTTAAAGGCGCAGGCCAGCACCCCTCCCGTGCCGCTGGGCAGAACTCGACCACACCGACACTTCTCCTTTAAAGGGCCAGGGCGTCACTCCACCTTAAAGGTACCAGGTCCCCTCCGCCGCCGAGGACCCAGGACTTGATTGGGTCGAAGCCTTCGTCCCCTTTAATCCTGCAAGCCTGCCTTTCCCACCGACGACCAGTACCGGCTTCCGCTCCTCAGGCTCCACCCCGAGCTGCGGACACTCGCTGGCTCACGGGTTCCAACAGCCCTCTTCCCAGCAAATGACAGGACCCCTGAAGCCCCGCCTCCTTCTGGATTGGCCACATAACCTTGAGTCAGCCCCTGATTGGCCTTCTCACTCAACCGCTCCAAAGTGAGAAAGTAAGGCGGCTTAGGACGGCTTCTGAAGAGCCCGAGGGAAGGCTCCAGGAGGGGTGATGAGGAGGGCCAGGCTAGCAAGGGCAGACTCGGGGCTAACCCTGAACCAGGTGGCCGCTGTCACAGCAGAAAGACAAGGTAAAGACAAGAATACAGTAAGAAAAGAAATTCATTGTTTATTAATGTGTCTGTGTAAAACTTAAAACATCTGATTTTCTGTCAAAACAAACACCAAAAGGGGAGGAGCTCAGCCCATTGCTCAGGCATCCCTCACATTCTGGAGGCAGGGAGAGCGGGAGGCTGCTAATCCGAGTCTGACAGCACGATGATCTCTTCGGGATCACACTGTGTGGCCACACTCATCTGCAGAGAAGTCAGAGGAGAAGCAGGGGGAGTCAGAGAGATTGAAACTAGCAAGGTCGAGCCAGCGTGGTGGCACATGGGAAGCAGAGGCAGGCTGATCTCTGAGTTTGGGGCTAGCCTGGTCTACATAGAGTTCCAGGACTACATAGAGAGACCCTGTCTCAAAACAACCAGAACTAGGACAGATGGCTGAAAAGATGTGACTCAGCCACTAAGAGCACTGGCTGCCTTGCAGAGGACCTGGGTTTGGTTCCCAGACTCACATGGCCGCTCACTGCCATATCTCTAACTCCAGTTCTTGAGGATCAGATGCCCCCTTCTGGCCTCCATGAGCACCAGGCACAAATGTGGTACACAGACATACATGCAGACAAAACACGTTTTCACATAAAATGAATGAGTTTATTAGATTTTATTATTTATCAATCATGTATACAGTGTTCTACCTGACTGCAGGCCAGAGGAGGGCACCAGATCTCATCACAGATGGAGTGAGCCACCATGTGGTTGCTGGGAATTGAACTCAGGACCTCTGGAAGGGCAGCCAGTGCCCTTAACCACTGAGCCATCTCTCCAGCCCTTGTTCTGTTTTTTGTTTTTATTTATTTATTTATTTATTTATTTATTTATTTATTTTGGTTTTTCGAGACAGGGTTTCTCTGTGTAGCTTTGCGCCTGTCCTGGAACTCACTTGGTAGCCCAGGCTGGCCTCGAACTCACAGAGATCCGCCTGGCTCTGCCTCCCGAGTGCTGGGATTAAAGGCGTGCGCCACCACCGCCCGGCTTGTTTTTTGTTTTTTTAAGACAGGGGTCTAATTAGGTAACCTTGACTGACCTGGAACTCACTGTGTAGACAAGACAGTTGGCCCTGAAGTTATAGAAATCTGCCTGCCTCTGCCTCCTGAGTGGTGGGGGTTAAAGGCATAAGCCACAATGCTGTGCAATAAACCTAAACACACACACACACCTAGGGTGGGGAAAACAGAGATGGGACAGGTGCAGTATCCCCACAGGGAAACACTTACCTTATAAATACAAGGCCGGGGAGACTGAGATTGGGGAGTTTGGGATATCAGGGATGGAGAAGGGCTGCAGAGGGAGCTGGTCACCAGGCCATGGCTGGGAGAGTCCACCCTTGTGGAGGAATCAGCAACAGGAGCCATGGAGGTCAAGGGGGAAGACCGAGTAGGCGGGGTCCATACCTTCTTCCCATTTCCCTGCTGAGCCGCCTGCTTCTCTGTGTAGCTAAGGGCAGAAGGGAATGAATGGGGGAAGGCCCGAGGCTGCCGAGTGCCCGGTATCTCCCAGCAGACCCTGGGGATCTCTGCCTGCTGTTACCTGTTTTCTAATGGTCCAGACCCCAGATGCTTCTTTTCCTTCCTTGATCTCTTGTACGGGGGACTGGAATCTCGCCAAGTGTGGCAAGAGACACGCCCATTGAAGGATGTAGAGGTAACCACATCAGCCCCATTTTCCAAGATGGTGGGGAGGGAATCTTCTGACTGTTTCCTGGAAGAGGAAATGTCCCTTTCCTCGGGGGATGGGGTGGTACCCTCGGGCAAGGCTTCCATCTCTAGCTCAAAGAGCTGGGACCGAGGGCTCTCTTCTTCCAGGAGCGGCTCTTGGAGCTGTTCCCCGCTGCTCTCAGCATCTATGCTGGGAGGGTCTGGGGGTTCTGCCAGCGGTGATGCTGGTGTCCCTGTCAGTCCTTTGTCTTGCTGCTCCCCTGGAGACCCTTTTATAGGTTCTGAGTTCCTCCTAGTGGGGATGTGTGATGGGGACTCGGGGCTTTTCTCTCCTTCATTATCTGGAAAAGAAAAGAGGGGAGGGATGGCATGAGGAAGAGGCAGAGGGGGCTGTGCAAAGGAGCTAGGAGGAAGAGGAGGGAGGAGAGGCCCAGCAGAACTGACCCAGAGGGTTGTTCTGCTTACGTATGTACCTCCTTCTTCTTCCTCCTCTTCTTCATCACCCCCCTGATCTTCCTGCAACTGTTCTAGATCCTCATCTTCATCTTCAGTGACCTCTTCCTCATCCTCTTCTTCCTCTTCCTCCTCCTCCTCCTCCTCACTTTCTTCTTCTTCATCATCATCATCATCAGACTCAGCTTTAGAGGTAGTAGGGCACTCCTGGGAGGCCGTTCCACTAGGACCCTGGGGGACAAAGGAGTCTCTCTTAAAGAATCCCTTTCCCCAGAGTTTTTGGTAGTACTAGGACTCGAACCTGGGACCTCAGGAATGCTAGGAGCGCAGGCCACAAATGGGCTCCACCCCTGAGGACTTGGTTCTTTCGCTGCTTCCACACACTGCTTCACACACACCCCACACCCCCCTCCCCCCCCGCCCCCCGAAGCCCTGGTGGCCAGTGCAGGGCAAAGACAAGACCTCTGTGACAGGTGCTAACCCTGCCGTACCTCACCAGAATCCAAGGAGACTTTAGGGGAACCTGAAGGATGGGTGCCTAGGAGCCGGGCCCTTCTCCTCTGTCTCTCCCCCTCCTCGCTCTTGTCTTGCATCATTGCATATTTGGAGATGACCTCATCCAGGCGGCTCATGGCCAAGGTCCGATTTTCCCGAAGGCGTCGAGCCAGTGTGGGATCTGACAGTGCGGGGTCAATGCCTGTGTGAGAAAGCAGGGTCAGAGCGCTCAGCCCACTTAACCTAAAGGACCGCTAAAGGACCGCTAGGAGGCGTCCCAAGAGCTTCTTCCTACCTGGCCTGTAGTCATCTGTGAGATGGCAGCCAAAGTTGTAGATGAGGTCAAGGTGGCGCCTTTCCTGTAACCTGACACCCACATCCCGGAAGGCATCTTGAGCCATGAGCTGGAGTTGCTGTCGGGGAAGGCCGAGACTGTGCCGGTTCGCTGCCCTCTCCACAGCCCTCAGCACATCTCCATAGTCAGGAAAGGTATCAGGCCCTGGCTTGTTAATAAGGCGCTCAATGCGCCTGTTGACCTCAGGGTAGCGGGTGCCGCGGTAGGGGATCCGCTGCTCTATGACCCGGCCCGTCAGAGAAGAGCAGTCCTTCAATTCACACAGCCGCCCGAAGAGGCGGATCAGCTTCCGCTTCAAGCGGGCCTCCTGCAGGTACGTGGAGTCAGGGTCATCCAGTTCTGACAGATCCAGTTCCTTCTCCTGCAGCCGCCGTATCTCTGCTACGTACAGCGCCAGCAGCTGCTCCAAGCGCTGGACCTGCCTCCGGGAACCTCGGGTCCTTGAAGCCTCGGGGGCAGCGGCTTCAGCATTTGTAAGGTCCGAGGAGGGATCTGTGGGAGGGTTATCACCGGAGGGCTCACTGGGCGCTGAGGGTACAGGAGCCAAGTTCAGCTTCTTCTTACTTGAATGGGCTTTAAGAACAGTGCAGAGCTCGTTAATGTAGACATAGAGCTTAGCCGGCCGGTTCCGAGCCCGAGACAGAACCCGGGACAGAATGTTGCAGAACTCCGCTGAGGCCAGAAACAGAGACTGGGCACGCTGCTGCAGTTTGTAGAGGAACGGAACCACCTCAGGGTGGTCCGAAGTCTGCATCTTACACAGTTCAAGGAACTGGAGAGTTCACGGAAAGGGTGGGAGACAAGGGAGGCATAAAAACATGGAATTAGTGGGAAGGCCAGAACAAGAGAGCCAGTCCCCTTCCCCCTGGTTCTTCCCTAACAGGTCACAGTGGTTCACACCTTTAAACCAGCTGTCAGGAGGCAGAAGCAAGCTGAACTCTCTGAGTTCAAGGCCAGCCTCATCTAGACAATTCCAGGCAGCCGGGGCCACATAGTGAGACCCTGTCTCAAAAACAAAAGAGCCTTGCCCGAAGCTTACCTCTTCAAACAGCCTCTCATTCTCCAACTTGTAGCACTTCCTGCCACCTGAGTGACTGTTCCTTCCATCCCCGTGGGACTCAGAGGGACCAGAGGCTTCTGGCCTTGGCGAGACAGGATTGGAGGGCGGGCAGGAGGGCCCTGGCTGAGCAGCTGGTTCGTCCTCATCGTCATCATCCAGCACAATGATGCTGTCAGCGGCGGCCATGGGGGATCAAACCCCCCTAAGGGAGGAAGTGTTGGAAAGGTCAGAATTCTGGAAGGGGAAGGGGACCACAGGAAGAGCCCCTCCTGCAGGGCCCCACCCCATCAGATGCCCTGGGTCTCCGAATAGCTTAGTCCTGACCTAAATGTTTTCAATGCCTGCCTTTCAAGCAGTTCGGGGTGGGGGGGGGGGGCAAACCTCCCGATCATCTTAAATCCCCACCCTGGACTCCACCTCTCAGTCAATTTCCGGTCTCTCAGTTGCCTTTTCCCCTCCCTGTGTCAGCTGTGAAGTTTTTTGTTACTCCTAACCCCAGTACAAGGTCCAACACTGGCCTCTGAGTTTTCCTGACTCTTGTCTACAAAAACCAACACCCTGCTGGTGCTATCTCCGGCCCTCAAACACGACAACGCCCCCACTCCGAGTTTCCCCTTTTTTATCCTTTTCTCTTCTGTTTTTGTTTGTTTGTTTTTCAAGGCAGGGTTTCTCTGTAGCCCAGGCTGGCCTCGAACTCACAGAGATCTCCCTGCCTCTGCCTCCCGAGTGCTGGGCGTGAAGGCGTGCGCCACCACCGCCCGGCTTCTCCGAGTTTTTCCCTGACACCAACTCTGTGGCTCCGAGGTGAGTCCCAGTGCCCTGTGCCCTCCGGGTCATCTCTGTCCCACCTTCCACAGGGTTTCCTCTCACCGGGACCCGAGGCTGGAGATTTCCCCCTAAGTCCCTCCCTCTCACCGCGCCCTGGTCCCCCCACTCCCTCTGACTTGTAACCGACAGCGAGCCCACCACCCGGCACGGCTGATACCTGGGCTCGCAGCCCCAGGTGGGGCCAGTCTCCTGTCTCAGCTTCCCGCCAAGTACCCCCTCCCCCCCCAGTTCATCCCTAGGCCGCCTCACTCCCTTCAGGGCTAGCAAGGTACCACACGGCGGCCCCTCGGACTCAGCACCCAGGCCCCGCCGATCCCTCGCCCGCGCCACTCCCGCCCCGCCACCCCCGCTCCGCGCACGGCCCGGCCCCCACCTCTGAAACGGCCTCTCGAGGCTCCCCTCACCGCGGATCACAGAACCTCGCATGGTTCCCTCCGCCTTCCTTCCCCCCCCGCAACCCCCACCGTAGGCCCACTACGAACCGGAAGCCGTAGGGTTTCCGCCTGCCACACCTGAGGGCGGCCATGTCGCGGTACGGAACCCAGTCCTCTCAGTAACCGGAAGTGTCGCGTGCCCCGCCCACCTAGGACGCCGTTCCCAGTGCTCGGACGCTCAAGGGGGAGGGCCTTGGGGGGGGGCTCCTGGCAGCTGGGGGGCGCCATGTTGCCGTACGGCGCCGGCCTGGCCTGCACGGCCCTCCTCGGGGAAGGCGTGGAGTTCTTTGCACCTGGTGTTTCCCGAAGCCACTGGTCCAGTCAGAAGCTTCCTGCCTCAGACCTCCCCAACGCCGTCGGGTAGAGGGCGGGGAAGATCGAGCCCCCCCGCACCTAGAAGGGGAAGGAACCCCCGCATGGTACCTAAGAGCTGGGCTCTCTAGGGCTGTGCAGGGCTCCAGGGAACGAAATAAAAGTCTTTTCCTGTCCTGGGTTGGTGTAAGCCTGACACTCCCTACTTTGCTCTCTCTCGGGCCCCAAGTTCCACCGCCTGGTTGCCTGAGCTTGCCCTTCCCTTCCAGAGGCGACGCGCACCTCGAGGCTGTCCAGCCCCAGCCTCTACCTACGGTCAGGTGCATACACACATGCATACAAATGAGCACAGCATGCTGCACAAGTGAGGTATTGTTATTATTGCTGTCTGTCGGTGACTCGCTGCCCAAGCTGCACCACAGACGTGATGACCGAGCCAGCTGGTGGGAACTGTGGCCCTCTGTTTCTCCGAGGGTCATCCTGACCAGAAGGCCGTGTGTGCTTCATGGTGGGGTTTGCAAGGCATGAGGCGGGGCGCGGGATAACCTGGCGAGGGCTTGCAGAGAAACCGTGCAAACTGCCGCTTGGAGCGCTGGGAGATGAAAGGAGGCTCATAAAATCCCCTCGGGGCGTCTCCTCCTCCGGGAGACCTGCAGAGAAAAGGAGGTGGGGGTGGGGGAATGGGGACGACAGTGAGGTCCGCAGATGTGCCGATGAGGAAGCAGGATAAGTGAATACCCTTTGCGCCAAGATTGCACCTCCGCAGCCTTCTGCATTCCTCAGGTGGTGGACATCTTGCCAATTTGCAGGACCATGAAGCCCAGTGGCTCTCAGAGGAACCGAACCTCAAACTCGCTTTAAAGAAACCCACCTCGTTTCCTGTCCGGTCCTCTACTTATGGCATTTAAATTGGGAACCAGAAAAGGTCCTCAATGGTTAACGAGACTCTAAAGATAATGAAGGATTTAATTTCCATATCCTTGGGTTTCTCAAAATGGGTTTCCCTGAGTGGATGTCTGAAATGAAGGTTATCCATCTCTTCACAAATATTCATTTTGTTTTATGTATGTGTGTGCTGGTGTAAGTCTCTGTGCACGACGTGAGTGCAGGTAGGTGCCTGAGGAGGCGAAAAGAGCGACCCAGCCTTTAAGAGCACCTGTTGCTCTTGCAGGTTCGATTCCCAGGCCCTACATAGTGACTCACAGCCATCTGTAACCCAGTTCCAGGGAATCCAATAGGCATGCTCATGATGAACATACATACAGGCAGGCAAAGCGTCCATACACATAAAATAAAATAAATACACTTTTTAAAATTAATAGTTATAGAAGGTGACAGCAAGTCCAAGGCTGAGGGAACATGGAAGAACGGAGTGGAAAGAATGTAAGAGCTGGAAGATGGAGAAGAGTGCTGACTTAGAAAAAAGCTTCCATGGGAGTGAGAGGGGGGTGAATAATGGAGGTGAAAATGACCAGACTGTATTATATAATGATTAAAAATAAGCGTAAGTTTTACACTGTTTGATCACTTCTGTTCTTGCAATAATTGCAACTACTCAGAAGAACTTACGTGTGGGGCTGTTTTGCCTGTGTGTGTGTATACACACCCTTGTGCCCACGAAGACCCTAAGAGGGCCACTGACCCTTGGGACTGGAGTTGTGAGCGCCATGCTGGTTCTAAGTAGCACGTTATAAGGAGGAGGGGGAGGGAAGCTCCGAGCTGGAACAGGTCTGGGAGTTTAGGGAAGAGGTAAGAGGGGACAGGATGCTAGCATTGGGGCTTTGAAATATATAACAGGTACTTATGAATAGGGACTGTAGGAACCTGGAGGCTAGCATGGGCTCTGATATGCTGAGAGGCAGCACAGACACATGTCACTGGACAGTCGTATGTCCCTTCCTCCAGAGGCAAGGGAAATACGTCCTTTTTGCAGACAGGAACCTGTTTCACAAGTTCCTGAGGAATTCTGGCTTTTTATCTAACTGCCAAAGCCCTTCTATATATAGTCCACTTTGAGGTGGGCCAAGATTGTCGCTTCTGGACATATGCACTGCCTGAGACCCTACATGTCACTGTGTCACTCCTTGGAGAAGCCTAAGTCAGAACGCCACAGAGACGCTTGCACATCCATGTTGATTGCTGTAGTGCTCTAAATAGCCAAAAGAATGGAGGCAGCCCACGTGTCCATCAACAGACAGAGGAAACGTGGTACATCTGTACGGTGGGATCTTCCGGCGGGAAGAAAACTTAAATCATGATATTTGTGGGAAAACAAGGGAAATGGAAATCACTCTTAAGCAAAATAAGCTACATTCAAAAGGATAAATTATTCCTCATATTCTCTCATATGTGGAATCTGGATTTAAATTTATATAGCATATGTATACAAAGTTGTGTGTGTGTGTGTGTGTGTGTGTGTGTGTGTGTGTGAACTCATATGTGCAGAACATGAAATTAGAAAGAGGAAGAAGCAGTCTAGGGGTGGCTCAAGAGACAGAAATGGGATCTAGGGACATGAAGCAGCACGAGACGCTGGGGGGACCAGAGTGGGAGGCAGAGTGGCCATGGAGGAGCCAGGTACCCAATGACATACACGGTAACTCACAATGACACAACCCGTCACTTGTACGCTGACTAAAAAGTTAGTGTTTTTTCATTTATAGAGAGGGGAATCCTGGAGGAGTTGGAGGGGATGTCTGGGGAATGAGTATGATCAACATACATTGTATTTGTATATGCAGTTAAAATTGTGTGTGTGTGTGTGTGTGTGTATTGCAGAGGACCTGAGTCTGGTTCCCAGTTCCCACTTACAGCCTCCTTTAACTCCAGCCCCAGAGGATCCAACACCTTCTAGCCTTCTAGCCTCTGTGGACACCTGCACTCATGTGTCCATACCCACGAACAGACAGACAGACAGACAGACAGACAGACACACACACACACACACACACACACACACACACGCATAAACAAAAATAATCTTAGAGTGATGACCTAAGCTACCCCTCCCACCCCAGTCTCTCTGGAGTCTCCTTTCTCACCTCAAGAGCAAGGACAGAATCTCTATAGGGAGATGCTCAGAGTTCCAGAGCCTCTTCCTCCTCGGGTGTCTTCAGGAGCCAGTCCCGAAATGTAGCCCATGGAAGGGGCCACAGCAGTTTATAAGCAGCCTCCAGCATGAGCAGTGTCAGGAAGAGGACCAAGAAGGTGAGGAAGATCTTGTCCAAAGCGCGCCGCAGGGGCCCCCGAGGAGGAGTGGGACCCTGGGCGAATGCTAGGAACACGTCCCCCTCCTCCACACTGCCCCCTTCCTCTGCCATCCTCACCCACAGCGGGACAGCTGGCTGGCTCAGTGTGGGCTGGAAGGCCTAGCTCAGCACTGCCGGGATTAAAGGGTGTGGCTGTGATGAACCTGCACCTGCGGGTGTGACCCTAATTCCAGGACCCAGTTAGAAAGGAGAGAAAGGCTTTTGAGTTTGGGGGCAATTTTTTATTTCTTTATAAGTTCTACTGTTTGGGCTTGCTCTCTCATTCTACCTTTACCTGGGTTCCAGGGCACTAAAAGCACCTTTCCCTGCTGAGCTGTCTCTCTGCCCCAGGACAATTATTTAATCACCTAGCCTGATGTGAAAGGTCACACTGTATGAGCACTAAGTCCTGTCCAGCTTTACCATATGTAACTCTGCCTTGGAAACAGAAGACTCATTACAGACACTTAAACTGGAATGGTCAGGCATCCTGGTCCTAGATCCAAGCACCAGTCTAGGGCCTGAAGAGAAGGAGCAAGGAACTGTAACAACAGGCCGGGTGGGCCTGGTCTCTGCGGTGAAGGAGAAGGGAAGGGTGTCTCTAATCCAAGCAGGCTGGTTTCCTCCTGCTGGGTTTCTGTGGGCGGCCCTCAGATCAGGAGACTAAAACCTAACCAGGCTGAGTGGTGCATGCCTGGAATCCCAGCCTGCAGGATGCTTCGGCAGGGGAGCAGGATTGCTAAGAGTCTAAGGTGAGTCTGTTTACACAGGTGAGACCTTGTCTCGAAACAAAATAAAACAACAAACCACCCAAGTAATTAAATGAAAATAAAATTTAAAAATCCTAAAAGCAAACAAACAAACGAACCAATTGACTTCTGGCCCTGTGGTGTCAAGGGGGCAATTTTAATTGGACTGAATACACTGAAGATGTTTGTAAGAAGAGCTGTGATTGGTCGGATGGTGAGTGTTGACTGCCGGGCCACCAAAGGAGGGAAGTTTGTGTTGGATGCTAAACAGATACTTGTGACGCTTGTCCTTGGGGCACCTGAGTTCAGCTGGTGAGGTGACACACAGGGAGCCCTCTGGCATCAGGAAGATGGCCACCAGAGACACCAAGCATCAGAGGGCTCACATTTTTAGTTTCATGCCCAATTCTGAGGAAGCAGGGTAGGTTTGAGGTAAGATAAAGGGGAGAGTTATAGGGACATGGGACAAGAAAGTTGCCCAGGTGGGCGGTGGTGGCGCACACCTTTTTTTTTTTTTTTAATTCGGAATGCCGTTTATTGAAGGAGGGAGGAGGTCTTAAATACAGGCTTACAGCACAATGGGAGAACCCCGGAGGGCAGAAGTTCCGGATGTTTTACAATCTTGTATCTAAGCTGTTAACGCCCATTATGCAGGATACACAGTCAAGGAACTTCCCTTAAGCATTCAGGAGGGTGGAACCCGGCAGGGAATGAGCATATGGAGGATATCAAGGTCAAAGTCAGCAAGCAAGGCAATAGGTACCCAAAACGGGGGCCAGGGCCCTACAGGTCCCCCTTTTACTAAAAAATGAGCTTCTGATTTAGATTGCATGGATGTCAGCAGGTCACCTTACCGGTTATGGAGACACCTGCCTAGGCCACACAGGCTCTCTGTCTTAGGTTGGTGAGCGCCCCCCAGACATTACCCGTCTCTGAATACTCATTATCATGCAGGCTCAATCATGTGAGAGCTGCAGAGTTAACTGCTGGGTGGCGTACACCTTTAATCCCAGCACTCGGGAGGCAGAGGCAGACGGATCTCTGTGAGTTCGAGGCCAGGCTGGTCTACAGAGCAAGGTCCAGGATAGGCTCCAAAGCTACACAAAGAAACCGTGTATCGAAAAACCAAAAAAAAGAAAAAAGAAAGAAAGAAAGGAAGGAAGGAAAAAAGAAAGAAAGAAAGAAAGAAAGAAAGGTGCCCTGTGCCCAGAAGGCTGGTCAGAGCTCCTCAACTGAACAAGAGTTCCAGCACAATCAACAGCCTATAAGGCCTTTCTCCCATAGTTTCTGGGGTCTCTCCTGAAATGCTATGCAACCCTGGTTTTACTTCATCATATTAAACCCTATCCAAGGCACCCTATAATCTCACTCGTTAAGTCGGTGGAAAGGTGCCCCCTGCATGGCGGGGCCCACCATTAAGCTCAGCACTGGAGAGGCAGAGGCAGGCGGAGCTCTGTGAGTTTGAGGCCAGCCTGGTCAACATAGAGTTCCAGGACAGCCAGAGCTACAGAGTGAAACCCTGCCTTAAAAAACAAAACAAAACAAAACAAAACAAAACAAAACAAAAAAAAGCCACGCCAGTGTAAGTGGAGAAACAAAGAGAAGCTAGACTTTCTCACAGATATACAGTGTCAGGCAGAGATAAACAGGATGTGAGGTGGGGAGGCTGTCAATCAGAGCATAGGTGTGAGAAATGAAAACTTAAGCATGTGGTAGAATTGAAACTTCAGCCTAATTTAAGATCTGACTTCTGAGTTGTGTCTCCTTCCTCCTTTTCTTGTCTCTCTTTTTGTTTTTGTTTTCTAGAAGAAAAAATGTTATCTACCCCAGGCTGGCCTTAAATTCACCATGTAGCCCCAGGTTTTCAGAGTCTCTGTGACTTTCACAGTCTACAGAGAAACAATCCTTGGGAGGCAAGAAGGCAGTTTGGCAAAGTACAGCTCCGTAGTGGATGTTGGTTCAAATGTCTGGAGTGGTTGATTTTAGGCATATTTAAGCACAGCACAGTTTAGTGAGAACTATCCTGGTGCTAATGAATTCAGTCCCATGTTCACAACAAAGCTCACACACATCTCCTTGAGGAACAGCATAAGCCAAATACAAACATTGAAACTCTTTGTAAAATCTGTAGAACTAGGTTCTGCAGATTGACTGAGAAAAACAAATTTACTAGAAGGGCCTGTGGAAGATCCAGTGCCAGAAAGGATAGAGCAAAGTTTTCCAGGCTGGAAAACATCTACTGCAGCCTTCTGGGCAGGTGCAGGTGTTTCGTTCCTTCTCTTGAAGGAAAAATGGCATGCGTTTAACCTTCCAGGCTCACCTAGTGCCTATCTGTGAGCACAAAGACCTTCATGCTTCCTCTTACAGAGGCTAGCCTTTAATTCAAAGCAATCCTTGCCTCTGCCTCCTGAGCACCAGGATTAATTCAGCATGCAGGCTACTGTGGTGGGCTCTGGATTTTATTTCTCCTAGACAAGAGCTACAAATATATTTTTTTTTTAAAGATTTATTTATTTAGTATACAATGTTCTGCCTGCATGTATGTCTGTCTGCAGGCCAGAAGAGGGCACCAGATCTCATTACAGATGGTTGTGAGCCACCATGTGGTTGCTGGGAATTGAACTCAGGACCTCTGGAAGAGCAGTCACTGCTCTTAACCTCTGAGCCATCTCTCCAGCCCCCACAAATATTTTTTAGATGGTAGTTGTCTTGTAATTAATACTTCATCCCTTAGTCATGTAATGAATGTTGTTGTTTTCCAGAAAGCCCTGCAGGGGGTTAATACTTTGCACTACAAAAACCAGCTACAGTGAAGGCCCTAAAACCAAACCCTGGGGAACTGGGGGCAGGAGGATCAAAGGCTCAAGGTCATCTCCCTTTACATAACAAGTTCAAGGCCAGCCTGGGATTCTGGAGACCTTGTCTCAAATAAATAAGAAGTAGGACATGGTGGCACACCTTTAATCCCAGCCCTTGAGAGGCAGAGGCAGATGGATTTCTGAATTTGAGGACAGCCTGGTCTACATAGTGAGTTCCAGGACAGCCAGAACTATGTAGAGAGACACTGTCTCAAAAAATTAAGTAAAATAAAATCAGAAAATAACAACACAAAAGCAGCCTGGTGCTTCACTTGGTATCTTTTTAATTTTTTCAAACAGGGTCTCACTATGTAGCTCTAGATGTCCTGGAACTCCTTATGTACACCAGCCTGTCCTTGAACTCACAGATCTGTTCGCCTCTGACTTTCAAGTGCTAGGATTAAGGCTTGAGCTGAGCCGGCATGTCCTGTCCTTCACTTAGTATCTTAAAATCAAACTTTTTGCTTTGGTTTGTTTTTTTTGGAAGATTTTTGTTTTGTTTTTTCCAATACAGTTTCTCTGTGTAGACCTGGCTGTCCCAGAACTCACTCTGTAGACCAGGCTGGTCTCAAATTCAGAGATCCACCTGCCCCTGCCTCCCAAGTACTGGGATTAAAGACTTGGGCTACCACTGCCCAGCAAAACCAAGCATTTAAAGGTTGCCCTTGTCAAGTCCAAAGTTACCTCATATCCCCCCACACACCCAGAAAAGGGCAGGGCCACTGACTGTCCAAAATTGAGTCTAAGCCCAGCTCAACCTGGACTATAGAAGGATTTCTGGTGGTTAGATAAAAGTCAGCATTCTAAAGGAACTTGTGAAACCGGTTCCTATCTGCCAAAAGAAGACGTTTTCTTTACCTCTGGCAGAAGGGACATATGGCTTTCCATTGACATGTACCTGTGGCTGAATATTGAAGCCCATGCTGGCCTTGAAGTTCCCTCCATCCCAATTTATACAAGTACTGTTGCACATTTCAAAACCCCTACCCTGGCACCCTGGCCCTCCTCACATCAGACCCCCATCCCTTTATGCCCCTACTCTCTCCCTACTCCCCCCCCCCCCCCCCCCCCCCGTTCTCTGTCCTCTGTCTCTTGCCTATCTTACAATCTCCACTACTTTCTCCTGATCATCTTCCACTTGTTCAGCCTGTTTCTCTTTCCCTCTGCTCTAGACTCCTCTATATGCCTCTGGCTGTTCTCTCTCTCATATCTACAATAAAAAAAACCCTTCTCTAATAAAGTAGCAGTCATGTTGGCAGTTTCTCGACTTCATCTCCTGGTGCTGAACACCCAAGAGGGGACAAATGGACCCCCTTCCCCAAGGCCTGGCCTCTCCTAATTGAACCAAGCTGCTGATGTGACTCTCCAGAAGTATGGACCATTTGTTTCTGCTGGCTCCTGATACCCACCAAGTCAATTCTAAATTTTAGGGTCCGTCTCTTCAGCTACTTCTCCACCTGCACTAACCACTCATCTGTCCTTGTCTAGTCTGGTAAGTGCCACCTCTGTGTTCTGTTCCTGTGAGTTCCCGGAGCCTACCACTGCCAGTGAAGTGCTGTCCGAGTCAGGCAGCTTCTCTCCCTGTGCTGGCACCCAGTCACATGGAAAGGGAGGCCTCTCCTTTGTGATTTAGGACATTTCTCTCTGACAAGTTTCTCAAACTGCTTGGGGATGCGGTGGATTGAAGTTCTTGTTGCCAGGGTATCAGGTCCAAAGGGAACTCCAAAAGGTAGTCCAAATATCCAGAAATGAGCTCAACCTGGACTATTGGAGGGTTGGGGGCGGCTACATAAAGTCAGCATTCCTCAACTTGTGAAGCCGGCTCTCACCTTCCAAAAGGAGTCATTTCCCTTACTTCTGGCAGAAGGGACATATGACTGTCTGTGGCACCTATCAGCATATCAAAGTGATGCTGGCCTCTAGCCCACTGTAGAGTCTCCATCAGTGACGTCTGCTGGGACAGGGGTTTAAACCAATAGAAAGTCTTTATTAGACGGTCAACAACTACGCTGGGTGTTTGGGATCCTAATATAGCATCGGGCCTTTCTCAGGGTGAGCTTCTAAGCACAACAACCATGTTCTGGGTTGACAAACTTCAGTTAACAAGAACAGTTAGCCAGATGCAGAACTGCATAAGCCAACAAGCAAGGCCAGTGCATTCAGAGACTTTCCCAGAACTATGGACTGTGATGGGTTAGGTCTGTGTTTTCATTTTGGCCAGTGGTGCTGTCTATGTGTTGACTTTTTTTTTTTTTTTTTGGTTTTTCGAGACAGGGTTTCTCTGTGTAGCTTTGCGCCTTTCCTGGAACTCACTTTGGAGACCAGGCTGGCCTCGAACTCACAGAGATCCACCTGGCTCTGCCTCCCGAGTGCTGGGATTAAAGGCGTGCGCCACCACCGCCCGGCCTCTATGTGTTGACTTTTACAGTACTTTATAGTGCTTCCACCATGGAGTCAGCTGTGCTAAGGTCTGGAGGCCTGCTCCATTCCCCTCTGGTCTTAGCGAACGAGTCAAATCCTGAACTCTTTCTGCTCCAGACAGCTGTAGCTGGTCCTAAGGACCATTAATTTTACTGAACAGGTGCTTGCTTCGGCAGCACATAGACCAAAATTGGAACGATACAGAGAAGATTAGCATGGCCCCTGCGCAAGGATGACACGCAAATTCGTGAAGCGTTCCATATTTTTTAAAAATAAAAAAAAAAAATTACTGAACAGATACACAATTGGCCATACAGTTTAAGATGCAGGGGTCCCGCCATTAATCCAGCCAGAGCTGATGGCAGAGTGGGTAGCCAGGGGACCAAGAGAACAGAGAAGAGAGACTGGTACCAATTATCTGAGATATATACATATATATGCATAAATATGTATGTGTGTATATATGCATAAAAATGTATGTGTGCATATATACATAAATATATGTGTGTGTATACATAAACATATATGTGTGTACATATACATAAATATATATGTGTGTATATATAAATATATGTGTATATATACATAAATATATGTGTGTACATATACATAAACATATATGTGTGTTCATATACATAAACATATGTGTATATATGTGCATAAACATGTGTGTGTATATATACATAAATATATATGCGTGTGTATATATATACATATATATATTTCTCTTTTTGAGATTTTCCCCAACCACATCCAGATTTTCTCTTAGTTACTCCTGATTAATTAGCATAGAAACAACAGGTTTTTCCCAAAACCAGATATAGTTTCCTTTATCTCATGAGAAGTAAGACAGAGCTTCTCCAATTTTGTAGGACCATATCCCCAAGGAAATCTAACTTATTTTAATTCATAAACAGAAACTTTGTTTTGTTTTGTTTTTGAAACAGGGTTTCTCTGTGTAGCACTGGCTGTCTTGGAACTCACTTCGTAGACCAGACTGGCCTCCAACTCACAGAGATCCGCCTGCCTCTGCCTCCAGATTAAAGGTGGCTCAGAAACGGAAACTTGTAATACCTCTAGGTCCTGCCCAACCTGTCTGCTTATTGTGAAAGGAATGAGATGGATTGGAGAGATGGCTCAGAGGTTAAGAGCACTGGCTGCTCTTCCAGAGGTCCTGAGTTCAATTCCCAGCAACCACGGCACCCACATGGTGGCTCACAACCATCTGTAATGAGATCTGGTGCCCTCTTCTGGAGTGCAGGCATACATGCAGACAGAACACTGTATACATGAGAAAAAAAGAAAAAGAGAAAGACATCAGAAAAGACACTTTTAGTGAAACACTTAGAACACACCCACCAAGAGGTCTTGGGGCTGAGTCTTATCGCTGTTGTCCAGATGAATTAATTCACAAGGCAGAACAGCAGGCGTTAGAATAAGGGGAAGTGCCTAGGTTAAAGGTTTCGGACATTAGACAAGTTCCAGCCCCTTCTAAGTCCTCTAATGTTAATTTAGGCTGCCCCCAGTCAGAATGAGTTTTGTCAGTCAATGGGCTGACAGTCTGGTTAGTTCCTATCCCTCTGTAGTCCGGGGGTGAGGGTGCGGGGAGGGGGACGGATGTCTAAACATGACCAGAAATTCTGGCCGATTCCTGCCTGGGAATTATTAACTCCATCCCCAGGGTCCCTTGCTGTGGCATAGAGTCTGATTTCTTGTGTTCCCTCTCTTTCCAAAGGTCAGAATCTGTCTTACTGATTTTTTTTAGGAAGCTCAGTTTCAGGACCTGATTTTTGCAATGGAAACTTCCTTGCTCCTGACAGCTAGGAGGCCCAGCGCAGGGCATGCATGGAATTGAGAACTCTGTTTTCCTGTCGCAAAAGATAAACTCCCACATCTTTTCTTTTTCCAATATAATTAAATACTTAAAGTGAGCATCCGATGCGCAAAGGTCAAGATGGAATATGGGTGGGGGCAGGGGTGGGGGCTCAGTAGTTACGAGCACTGGCTGCTCTTTCAAAGGACCCGGGTTCAATTCCCAGCACCCACATGGCAGTTCACAACTGTCTGTAACTCCAGTTCCAGGGTATCTGGCATCCTCACACAGGCAAAACCTGAATGTACAAAATAAATAAAAATAAATAAATAAATAAATAAATAAATAAATAAATAAATAAATAAATAAATCGTATTAAAAACAGGTGGACTATGGGGTGACAGTGTGTAGCCAGTTAACTGTCACCTTTCCTGTGTCTGTCTTCCTCCATTCCCAGGTCCAGGTCTGAGAATGGTGCAGGCTGGACCATGAGCCTGTATTCACACCAAACATAAGACTCAGGAGGACGTAGAGGGGCAGGGAGCAGAAGTGTCTCAGGCCCAAGGAAACCTTAATTTTAACGGGTCCATGGTCTGGGAATTAGTCGGTCTGGTGGCAGCAGCTGTGGCTTCTTCTGCCTTGACCGGTCGGTTGTGGTGACTCCATTGTGTAACATCAGCTACCTCACAGCTGTGGGAGGGGAGAGAATCACTGTGTAGGGCTCTTCCCAAGCTGGTTTCAGTCCCTTTGGCTACTTGCTTGGTTGACCCAGACAGAATCACTGGCCTCGAACAAGGAGAAACTTGTGGCGGCCTTGTTTTCCTTATCTGAGAGCCTTGGTCAGATAGATCAGTTCTGCTCTCTGGGCTGAGGTCCTGGCTTGGGCCCACACTGCTTCAGTTGAAGTAACTAACTACTACAGCTCCCACATACCTGGCTTCATCCTTCATCTCATGAGAGGCACAGATGAGCACCTAAAGGTCATGCTCAGGCAAGAGGGTAGCAGGATTGATGGTCTCAAAGCAGGCTTGACGGTGGTCCAGGAGTAGAGCCTGGTACTGGGTCACAGAGGCACTAGACGGCCATCTTTCTAGTACTCCTTGGAGAAGGTCTCAACGGCATGGGGTGCTGTGAGTATAAGATCTTGACCCAGGGTTAACCTTTTTTTTTTTTTTTTCCATTAGACTAGCAGTAGCTTCCATCCTGTCCAATTGCTTGAACTGGTATGTCACAGGGCTTATCCATGGCCCCCAAGTTTGGGTTAAAACCCTTTGTGTCTTTTGTTTCATGGTCAAACAGACTAAAAGGTTTGAGACATCTGAAGGACTGGGGCTGAAGCTGGAGTCAGAGCTGTTTTTAAAGCTGCAAGTGCCTTTTGTTTAGTCTTAGCCCAGATTCGGGGTCCAGTGCCCACCTGGTACTGGTGCGCAGAGGCTTTGCCATTTCCACAAACTCTGACATCCAGAAGCAGCAGTACTTAGCTGCATGCAGGAACTCTCCAACCCGTCTCTTAGTCTTTGGAAGTAGGAGCTGAAGGATGGCAGCAATCCCCCTCTGAGACAGGCTCCTAGTGTCTCCCTCCCTTCAGCTGGTAGCCAAGATAGGTAGCCTCTGGTATATGACACTGGGCTTTTTTTTTTTTGTTTGTTTGTTTGTTTTTGTTTTTTGGTTTTTCGAGACAGGGTTTCTCTGTGTAGCTTTGTGCCTTTCCTGGAACTCACTTGGTAGCCCAGGCTGGCCTCGAACTCACAGAGATCCGCCTGCCTCTGCCTTCCGAGTGCTGGGATTAAAGGCGTGCGCCACCACCGCCCGGCATGACACTGGGCTTTCTTGGCTGACATTCCGGAGCCCAAGTCTATACCTCTTGCAGCAATCCCTCAGTGGCCTTTTTTTATTTTTTGGTTTTTCGAGACAGGGTTTCTCTGTGTAGCTTTGCGCCTTTCCTGGAACTCACTTGGTAGTCCAGGCTGGCCTCGAACTCACAGAGATCCACCTGGCTCTGCCTCCCGAGTGCTGGGATTAAAGGCGTGCGCCACCACCGCCCGGCTCAGTGGCCCTTTTCTAATCCATTTTCCCGGGGAACCTCTGAGAGAAGGGCAGGAGATCAGCTCCTAGTGTCTCATCAAACAGGGTTGGAGAACTGCTAAATCCTTGGGCAACCCGGTCCAGGCATGCTGCCCGCTGTAACCTCCCATTGGGTCCGTCCATTTAAAAGCAAAGATGGGGGCTGGAGAGATGGCTCAGAGGTTAAGAGCACTGGCTGTTCTTCCAGAGGTCCTGAGTTCAATTCCCAGCACCCAGGGCACCCACATGGTGGCTCACAACCATCTGAAATGAGATTTGGCGCCCTCTTCTGGCCCGCAAGCATGCATGTAGGCAGAACACTGTATACATAATAAATAAATAAATCTTTAAAAAAAAATAAAAGCAAAGATGGGTTGACTCACCTCTGGCAAGGGGAAGCTGAAGAACATCTTTCAAGCTCAAGACAGTGCACACCTGTTTCTCTGGAAGAACCAGACCTATGAAAATCGGAGGTCCCAGGTCCTCACAGGCAGGAGAGGTATATTCCAGGGTGACAGGCTGGGCACTAAGATGCCTGTCTCTCTAAGCCAGCCAATATTGGCTGCAATTTCCATTTTTGTTTCCAGGGTCATTGGGTATTTGTTTAATCTGGACAAGGGTAGCTGAACTGGTTAGTTCAACAATAATAGGAACTTGGTATTGGGCTGGTCCTGGGGGTTGGTTTCTGCCCTCAACCCTAGGAAACCTTTGTTGTCAATCTGGGAGCCAGTCCAACTGTATCTTTTTTGTTGTCGTTGTCCCCCCCCCCCCAACAGGGTTTCTCTGTAGCCCTGGCTGTCCTAAAACTAGCTCTGTAGACCAGGCTGGCCTTGAACTCATAGAGATCCGCCTGCCTCTGCCTCCACGTGCTGGGATTAAGGGCGTGCGCCACCACCGCCCGGCCCAACTGAATCTTTTAATTGGAGGCTTATGAGCCTTTTTCTGACAGAAAATAAGACACCAAAATTTGGTGGGTATCTCTAAATCTGTGTCTCATCATCAGAGAAGGTATGGTGACTTTCGGTTTTGGTTTTTTTTTTTTTTTTTTTTTTTTTGAGACAGGGTTTCTCTATGTAGCTTTGCGCCTTTCCTGGAACTTGCTTTGTAGACCAGGCTGGCCTCGAACTCACAGAGATCCGCCTGCCTCTGCCTCCCGAGTGCTGGGATTAAAGGCGTGCGCCACCACCGCCCGGCTGACTTTCGGTTTTTGCAAAAGGTCTTTTCCCAGTCAGTGCTGTGTACCTTTTGATCCACCTCCAGCAACCGGGACCTACTTACACCTTTAAATTGTTTTAACTTTCCCCTAATAGCCGGGGCCGACTGGGTGACCCTCCGTAGGTGTGGATCATATGTTTCCGCTGGCTTCTGCCATCCACCGAGTTTGAGTCCAGTCCAGACTTTCCAGTACTTCTCTTCTCCACCTACTCTTGCATGGTGCTCAGGTAAGTGTCACCTTGGAGCTGGCTGCTCTGTCCCTGTTGGCTCCTGGAGCCTGTTACCTACAAAGTCACGTTGGTGAGTCACACAGCTTCTCTTACCCTACTGGCACCTGTCACTCAGAAAGGGACACCTCGCCTTTGTGCTTTGGGACATTTCTCTCTGACTCGTCTCTCGGTCCACTTGGGGACAGCCGGGATTGAAATTCTTGCTACCGGAACACGCACTCTTCTTCTTCCATCCTCGCTCTCCCCGCCCCCTGTGGTCCCCTTTCCTAAAGTCTGTCCCATCTCCCTGCTCTGCCCCTGGCTCCCTCCCCGCTGTCCCTCAGCTCTCTCCTGGAGCTCACTCTGTCCCTCCTGCTGGCCTGCTGGAGCCCGAGCTCCATCTCTTGCCCTCCTCAGACTCAGAGGTTTGTGTGAAGTCTCGCTCTTTCAGTGCTTGGCCTCAGCGCAGCTCAATGGCCAAAGATGAGACACTTGATTTCCAAATTCTCAGAGATTGTACAGCCTCTACCACTGCACGAACAAATGATCCCCAAATCCCTTATCTCTTAACTTCCTCTGCTCTCCACTCTCAAAAATCTCCTCTCTCTGAGCCTTCTTTGATCTTGTCCCTCCCTCTGACCACCGGATTCAAGCCTTGCAAAAATTCAAATGTCTTTGTGGTATGGATAATACTGAAACGTTGTGTTATTGCTCTGTAAAAAAACTGGTTCTGGAGTTGGGTTACAGCCTGCTTTCTCCAGACCCAAGCATGCTTGTTGAAAAGTTTCCCCCAAAATCTCTTCCCTGGGTCAGGCAGGCCCCCTGACTCTGTGGCAGGGAGGAGGAGAGCAAAATAAAGCAGCCCAGGCAAAGACAATCCGTGCTCTAAAACAGGCAAAACATGAAGCGTTCTAGCGGAGATCAGGCCGCTTAGCTCACACCCCTCTTCTTGGCTTTATTTAACTCTCTAAAGTACTCCCTTCTCTTACATCTCTAAAACTTTTGCTAAAGTATAGCTTTAATCTCAAGATTTCTAAGAACATTGTGTAAACCTTCTGTATCTCAGAATTTGTAAATTCACTGGGTATGGTTGAAACCTGTAACAAAAAAATAGCTTAAAACTTGTAAGAGAGTAAATGGCAACTATGTGGCTTGCTGCTATAGTGTAAACCGACCAAGACAGAACCCATAAAACTTCAGTCCCACTGAGTCCTCTGCTTATCATTGTAGCTACTATTTTTTTTTTTTTTTTTTTTTTTTTTGGTTTTTCAAGACGGGGTTTCTCTGTGTAACAACCTTGACTGTCCTAGAACTCACTTTGTAGACCAGGCTGGCCTCGAACTCACTGAGATCTGCCTGCCTTTGCCTCCCCAGTGCTGGGATTAAAGGCGTGCGTCACCACTGGCCTGGCTGTATCTACTTTTTAGACTAAGAAGTCAACAGCAAGTCTCCAAAAGATTTTGGGTTAAGATGAATTTTCATATAATGATTTTTGTCCTGAGAGGGAAAAAAACCAAACCACACCACACCAGATGAAGACAAAAGCATGAACAAGGTTTATGAAAATATGACTTAAAGACATGTTTGATGACTAAGGTCTGTAAATTCCCGAGGGTATACAGGTCTCCTCAGGTTACAGAAGCTGACTTAGAGATGTGTGCTTCAACACTTACGTCTTTGCTAACTGTGTCAACAGAGGCTTCTAATATTTTTTTAGATCACGAACATGTTTGATGAATAAACTTTATGAATTCCTAAGGTCCATTCAGGCTAGCAAAAACTGACTTGAAATTGTACGTCTAGCCTCTTTGTCTTTGCTAACTCGGTTTAGCTTTAAAAACTGGGCCGGGCAGTGGTGGTGCACACCTTTAATCCCAGCTAACGGTTTTTAGCAAGGCAGAGGGAATGGAGAGAAGGCCAAGGGCTGCCAGAGCCACATGTTCGAGTGGGCTAGTGTCCCTTCAAAAACTATGTCTGCAGTCATGTTACATACAAATGTAACTCATTTACAAGGACAAACGTTGTTAGCCTTCTGTATATGCTGTCAAGGTTGAGCCTAAAGCAAATAACTAAAACAAGTCGTTTGTTTCAAGTCAGGTATACTGAATAGACGCTGGCCTTCAAACCCCTCAGAGAAATCTGCTGAATATGGCATTTAAGATGTTTAATGAAAAGGGCCTCTCCGGATAGACAAAATACCAGTTTCTGGTAGCAAGCAGCTGATGCAGTTTCCAAAGATGGGCAGCAACTGACTTCACCTGGAGCTTGCTTCAAGTGCAGTAGCGCTGACCACTGGGCAAACACTGCCCCACTCCTTTCCTGCTGGCAGGCCCTGGCCACACTGAAGACCCTGCCGGGCTGACTGCCCTGCTCTGCCTGACCAGGGTGGGCCAGTCCTCGCAAGTTCCCTCTCCACAGGAAAATCGCTCAGACCTTCTGGGTCTGGCTGCCAAAGGCTGATGCTGCCCTGTGACAGCTGAAGGCTGATGACCTCTGCCCCCAACAAAGTCTTTGAGATCACCCCCTGGGGGAGGATCCCAGGGGGCTGTGGTAAGTCTCTCTCATTCTAATTGACACAGAGGCCGTTTGGTTTATACTTCCTGCTCAAGTGTACCCTTCTCGGATACCGGCGATGGCATCCATGGGGGAGCTCTAGCTTTATCAGACAGTTTAGCAGCAACCTCAGCCAGCTCCTCAAGGCTGCAGCCGCCAGGTCAGTCCATTGCACATGTAAAAACTCACCAGCAGCTTACCTTGCTGTCAGGCTTCATGCTAAGAAAGATAAACTCTTAAAACAGCTTTCAATAAAAGACAAACTCAGAGCCGGGCGGTGGTGGCGCACGCCTTTAATCCCAGCACTCGGGAGGCAGAGGCAGGCGGATCTCTGTGAGTTCGAGGCCAGCCTGGGCTACCAAGTGAGTTCCAGGAAAGGCGCAAAGCTACACAGAGAAACCCTGTCTCGAAAAACCAAAAAAAAAAAAAAAAAAAAAAAAAAAAAAAGACAAACTCAGGCCGGGCGGTGGTGGCGCACGCCTTTAAAGGCTCCCAGCACTCCGGAGGCAGAGACAAGTGGATCTTTGTAAGTTCGAGGCCAGCCTGGTCTGCACAGAAAGACCCTGTCTTGAAAAAAAACAAGCAAAGATAAACTCAAACTTTGTTACTGACTAAATTTTTGCTTTTTTCTAGAAAGTCACTAGGGAAATACTATCTAGTCTAAAAACCATTAATCTTTGGAAAATTACAACCAAGAATTTTCCAGTGTCCCCCACCTGTACTCAGAAACATCTCAAATGAGATCTTGGGGGGAGGGGTTTACAAGTTGATGTTAAAAAAAAACCATACTATTTATTTATTTGAGATAGGGTCTCTCTATAGAGCCCTGGCTGTTCTGGAATTCATTATGTAGACCAGATTGGCCTCCAGTTCACAGAGATCTGCCTCCCTCAGCCTCCTGAGTGCTGGGATTAAAGGCTTGCACCACCACTATCCAATGATCTAAAAAATATTTTAAAAAATATTTATTTTATGTGTATTTGTTATCATTGTTATTATATTTATTCATTTATTTTTGAAAACAGGGTTTTTCGACATAGTTCTGGCCATCCTAGAACTCACTCTGTTGACCAGGCTGCTCTCAAACTCAGAGATCCGCCTGCCTCTGCCTTCTGAGTGCTGAGATTAAAGGCGTGCACCACCACCACCACCTGGCTTCTGGTCTTTTTTAATTAAAAAATGTGTTTATTGAGCCTAGCGGTGGTTTAATCCCAGCGCTAGGAAAGCAGGCGGACGTCTGTGAGTTCGAGGCCGGCCAGGGCTACACAGAGAAACCCAGTCTGGAAGAAAACAGAACAGACAGACAATATATAATAAATATATATGTATTTAATAGTGAGTGCGGGAAGGGCACACTTGTGGAGGTCGGAGAAGACTTTGCGGAGAGTCAGTTCTCCCCTCCCACTGTACTGGTTCCAGGGATGACCGTTTTGTTATCCTGCCCGCCCCCCCCCCGTCTCTAGTTTTATGACCACGCCGCGGGACATTTGAGAACACACTGCACGGGTCTTGTATTCTGATTTTGCGCCTTCCCATGCTGTTTCCTCCCTCCCTCCCTCCCTGCTTTTATTCCCTCTCGCGCTGGCGATGGAACTCAGGGCCTCGGCATGCGAGGTGAACGTTACCGCTGCTGTCGTATCGCCAGACCGCCACCTTTTGCTCGGAGACAGGTCGGCGCCATCAGACCGGCTCCCGCTTCTCGGCCCCGCGCGGGCTGGCGAGGAGGCGTGCCTTTCCCGCATGCGCCGCTAGGTGGCGCCCCTGCAGACGCGGGCCCGCCCCTGCCCGACTCCTCCACACGCGCGCACTTCTGACGCTGCCCGAGCGGAAGTGCAGCGCGCTCCGCGTAAAGGAGGGGGAGAGGGCGGGGGGAAAAAAAAAAAAAGAAAGAGGAAAAAGCGGATCCGGAAGTAGGTTCCAAGTGTCTGGTTCTCTGGCGCCGAGGTGACGGGAAACAGTTGCCGCCGAGAGGGCGTGGCCCCGAAGGCGGAGGGCACTGTGATTGGCTCGCGGCCGTGTCGCCGGCGCGGATTGGCCTCTGCGGATGGAGCGGTGAGTCGGCAGCGCGGCGGTTGAAATTCAAAAGTGGCGGGTGTGGCAGGTGGCCAGGCCCCTTCGGCGCTCGGGCTGTGTCGCGCGAGCCCGCGGAGGACGCAGGTCCCGGGACGCCGGCCCCCCGTCCCCTTCCTTTGCATCCGGTCTTGTGAGGACCGCAATGGACATGCAGGCGCAGGTGAGTGCGGCGGGGCCGGCCGCCCGGTGACCCGAGCCTTGGGGGACAGGTCGGGGGCATGCCCGGCTGCACTCCGGCGGCCGGGGCCATGCAGGCGGCAGACGGCCAGGCGCGACCGTCCCTGTCACTTAGCTGTCCCCAGCATTTCCCATTTCGAATTCTCAAGCGGCCCCGACGCGTTTCTGCTTCCCAGTTCTTAGAGACAGCCTTGTGGGAGAAGCGAGGGTTCTGAGGGGCTTTGTCCCTTGTCCCAGGGCACATCCCTGCCGATGCCCCGTTGTGTTGACTTCTCCTTGCTGTCGGATCTGGATGGAGGAAGGGGAGATGGGGCAATCGCTCATCTCGTTCTTTTGCCTAACGGGACTGACTGGTTGACTAGTTTATGGGTGCCCTGCCCCACTCACAACCATCTGAGGTGTATGTGTGGCCATTAAGGTACTGACCTCTAGTGCCAGGAACGGCCGGCCTGCGTTCTTTGTTCACTAGTATTTCAGTTTAGATTGACCCACAGTCAGCGTTCAACTTGAAGAGACTTTCCGGGACACTCACAGCCAAAAAGGAGAGTAGTGCCCTGTGACAGGCGACGGTTAAAATAGTCCAAGTTTCCTCAGATCTGTTCAGGCAATACTTGCAGAGCGTCTTCTCTGTGCCCTGCACAGTTGTACTGAGGTAGGGGACAACTCTCAGCCACCAATGAGCTGATAGTCACTGGGGAGACAGAAATAAATAAAATCTGTGACTATTGGAAGGCAGTGAAGGACTTGCTGAGAAAGGGTTCAAGCCAGTCCAAGGGGAAGAGGGAAGCCAGGAGGAGTGCCATTGACTAAGGCTTGGTGACTCCTTGGGGGGAGGAGCTTGGTGGTACAGTGCTGGCAAGCACCCAAGAACCCCCTGATTCTATAATCCCCTGAACCAAAAGCAGCAAGACCTGAGGTCAGCGTGCAGAGGCTGAGCAGAGGGTTTTGAGTTTCAGTCCAGGGATACACTGTCTCAACAAACGAAGAAAACAAACCCAAAAGAAACAGAATGCAAAACTGATTGTGTGGGCCTGCGGTCCTGAAACTCGCTCTGTAAACCAGGCAGGTCCAGAGCTCTGCCTGCCTCTGCCTCCCAAATGCTGAGGTTAAAGGCGTGCGTCACCGCTGCCCGGCTGGAGGATGGCAGTTTTGTGGGGACGGTGGAAGTGAAATTTGTCGAGGAGATAAACTGAAGGCAGTGAACGCCCATGTCAGTGGTTCTCAGCCTTACCAACGCTGTGACCAGTTTGTCATGTTGTGGTGACCCGACCATAACATTATTTCATTGCTACTTCATAACTGTAACTCTGCTGTTGTTATGAATCATAATGAAAATATCTGGTATGCAAGGTGTCTGATTTGCTCCCATGTGAAGGGTCATTTGACCCCAAAGGGGTTGCAGCCCACAGGTTGAGAAACTATTTTTGAGTTTTGCTACAAAGAGCAGTGCAGTGCCAGAGAGCACTGGGGAGAGGAGTTTCTGAGGTGGTGTCTGTTGCACACTGGTCGGAAGGACTGAGCTGTGGTGTCTGTTGCACACTGGTCGGAAGAATGAGCTGTGGTGTCTGTTGCACACTGATTGGAGGGACTGAGTAGAATGAACAGCTGATGTTCTGGAGCTGGTCAAGGTGGGTCTGAGGCACTCGGAGGGTCGCCTCAGGAGCAGCCTCCATCTGGGATGTTCTGGAGATGAAAGGGTTGAATGTGTCTCCTTCCATTGACAGTTAAGTCCTTCTGAGAGTTGATCTCTGTGTCTACAGTTACAGAAGGGAGAGAAATACCATTTATGCTGGTTAGAGTTGTCCACAATAAGTAAGTCACCGGAGGACAAAAAGCAAACACAGAAGGTAATGCTTTTCAATTAGTCAGCAATAAATTACCATGTTACTCTGGCTGGTCTAGAACTGGCTATACAGACCAGGCTGGCCTCAAACTCACAGAGATTCACCTGCCTCTGCCTCCATAGTGTTGGGATCACCATGCCTGGCCTTTGTTGTTGTTGTTCACTTTCTTTGTAGAAAAAAGTATGAGAACCATGTTAGCATCATCTTTTTAGCATCACTGTGGGGCGACGTTATCATCTATAGACATGTTCCACCCCAGTCATAGCTTAGCTGGGATGCACATGGCTCAGATGTTCAGACATTCAAAGTATGTGGCAGTTAAGGAATTGGGAAAGAGATCCAACTAAGAAAACCTACCACTGTAGTTACTTTCTAAGTTACAGGGATACTCCACCCCACCCCCTAATCCGTGTAGCTGAGGCTGACCTGGGGTTTTATGTAGCTGAGGATTGCTGGCCAGGACAGCTTCTTTTAACAGCTTTGCACAAAAAGTCAGTTGAGAACACCATTCACGGTGTGCAGTAGCTGACAGACTAGAAGTAGTGGGCCATGTCCACGTTCATTGCCATGCAACGCAAGTGGTGGTGGGACTGTCAGCTTGTAAATTCTATGCAAGCAAGGCTATTGATTTGCTTTGTGTGCATGTGTGTGTGCTGTGACATACTTCTAGAGGTCAGAGGACAACTTTCTGGAGCCATGAGTCCAGGGCGTCAAACTTAGGTATCAGGCTTGGCTGCGAGGGCCCTTACTTCCTCGGCTACCTTGGCAGCCTTCTTCATTTTTGGGCTGGAGGCTGAACGGCTCTTGCTGCATGCTCTGCTCATAGGCTATCATCAAGTCTTTGGTTTTTTCCAAGTTTGGTTAAACACAGCCTTGAGCTTGAACTCTGTCTTACCCTCTCAGATAGCTGGAAGTATAAGCATCTGCCATCATGCCTAACAAAGATGCTTTTCTGAAGCTGGACCAAACCAGCTTGCTTTGTTAGCCTTTGCAATGTGTGCAGGGGTATAAGGAGGTTCCACAGTTGGTCTTATCACAACCCATTCTTGCAGGACTCCATCTTGATGACTCTGTATGTGTCATTAAATGTTTTAGTTGGGCTGGAGAGATGGCTCAGCCGTTAAAGGCTAGGCTCACAACCAAAAATAAATGTTTTAGTTCTTCTCCTGGGTTAAGTTCACTACTAGGTGAGTTAGTAGTTGTTCCCAGCTCTCCCAGTGACTACACAGCCAGTGCTTGTGTAGTCAGAACCCTCTCCAGTCTTTGTTACAGTCTCACCAAATTCTTCCTTTACGGGTTGAGATCAGCAGATCTGTCCTCAGAGTGAGACACTTTTGTACCGTTGGTGAGAGGGTTGAGATCAGCAGATCTGTCCTCAGAGTGAGACACTGTTGTACCGTTGGTGAGGGCACAGGCAATGCTGGGGCCCAGGTTGCGGGGCTCGGTTGCTGGATTGACTCCTCAGGTTCAGCCAGTGTACAAGCCCCTGGGGTTTGGGGCATACTACAGATTCTGGCCAGTGGGCTGGCTAATACATATACTCAGTTCCCCTTAATAGCCTTCAGGTTTCTGCTCAACACCCAGCCCCCTCTCTGGAGCAACAGTTAAAAAAAAAAAATGAAACTAAATCAGACCTTCCTCCTGTGATGTGACAATGGAGCTGTGGTAGGCACCCTGGAGTCAGCTTAGACTTTCTCGGCTCCTGCCCACCCACCCCCAGCCGGTTCCTCGTTATACCACCACTGGCTTCAGGAAAGCCACGGCCAGCTTTGTGACCACTCACCTGCTTCTCCCAGATGAACTTGTGTTTAGTGCTCAGGCCCCTGTAACACTTCTCATTGGGTTCCATGAGAGTGCAGCCCTGGTGCCCAAAAGCATCCTCTGCATCTAGTCACTAGATCTAGAGAATTACATTCTGTCCCAGGCACTCAACATGGCAAGAGGTGTTTATACTCTAGAGAAAGTAGATCATTTTCTATGGTTTAGTTCATTTACAGAGCTCCAGTTTGGCAGTTACCTAGAAAATGAGCTCTGAGAAGGCAAGGACTTGGTGTTCACCACTCTTGGCCAAGTTCCATGTCTGCTGCAAAGCAGATGTTCACCAAGCCCTGCTGGATGAATAATGCAGTCTCTGCATATGACATTACTCATCTGCTCTCTTCTACCTGTATTCATTTTCAAATGCTCACGGTTTTTGTTTTTGTTTTTTTTTTAAATCTTGCTTATAGTCCAGCCAGGCCAGCCTCAAACTTGTGGTCCTGCTGTCTCAGTCGCCTGAGTGCTAGGATTAGAGTGTGTTGCCATGCATGGCTCACATCCTCCGAATACCTCTCCCCTTGAGTGTCCAGCAGTTTCCTCCCTCTTGTCTGCCTTCTCTCCCTCTCTGGTGTACCCTGTGTGTTGTCTGAATAGGACTCTGCTGTTATTGTATGTGCCCCCTTTTGCTTTTTTTTTTTTTTTTTAAATTATTTATTTATTATGGATACAGTGTTCTGCCTACATGCATGCTTGTAGGCCAGAAGAGGGCACCGGATCTCATTATAGATGGTTGTGAGCCACCATGTGGTTGCTGGGAATTGAACTCAGGACCTCTGGAAGAGCAGTCAGTGCTCTTAACCGCTGAGCCATCTCTCCAGCCCCGCCCCCTTTTGCTTCTTTACTGGGGTGATTGTCCTTGCGCCTTGCTCATGAAACCAACTCATCCTCAAGACTGTACCTAAAAGTCCTATAAAGGGCTGGTGAGAGGTTAAGGCACGTGCTGCCAAGCTTGACAACCTGAATTGGATCCCCAGGACCTGCATGGCCGAAGGAAAAGACCCGAACCAACTCCTGTTGTATACTGCTTAATTTTTTTTTTTTTTTTTTGAGACAGGGTTTCTCTGTGTAGTTTTGGTGCCTGTCCTGGAACTCACTCTGTAGACCAGGCTGGTCTTGAACTCACAGAGATCCACCTGCCTCTACCTCCTGAGTGCTGGGATTAAAGGCGTGTGCCACTACCGCCCCGCACTGCTTAGTTTTTATTGTCAGCCTGACACAAATTAAGTCACTTGAGAAGGGGGAACTTTAATTGGGGAATTGTTTTGATTTATGTTGATGTGGCAGGTGGGCCAGGGTTATATAAGAAAGCAAGCTAAGGGGCTGGTGAGATGGCTTAGCACACTTGGGCTCACAGAGGACCTGAGTTCAATTCCTAGCATCCATATGGTGGCCAAAAGCAGTCTAAGGGGGTCTTGACAGCCTCTTCTTGGCCTCCCTCCACTAGTGGTGCAAACATGACCTCCGATAGGCATTGACCTCATGGTGTCTGCCTTCCCCCATTTGCAGAATTAGTTAATCATGGTACCTAGAGATGAAGCATTTAAGATGGCACTCTGTGAACAGCCTGCTCCTCCCAGCAAGGGTCCCTCTCCTTTATTGTTTGGTCCTGGCCTTAACTAGAAAGGCCTGTTGGCTTCGTAGCTGTACTGTGTGTTAGAATGTCTGTCTTCCAGGAGCATGTTCTGTTTGCTTGAGTTCAACTCTACAAGTCAGCCATAGTCCAGCTTCCCTCTAGCTTCTCCCTAGAGGTAGTCCCCACTCCTCTGTCATGCTCCCCATCTCTCTGTGCTGTTTATCTGGCACACAGTGCCAACTTTTGGCACAAATGATACTCAGTTAATGCTTGCTGATTGTCAATATTGAAAATTAAGGTAGGGGGAGCTCCAAAAAGGGGAGTTTGTGGGCTTTTGGGTCTGTCTTTGTTGTTTTTTGGGATAGAGTTTTTCTGCCTAGCCCTGGCTGTCCTGGAACTCACTTTGTAGACTAGGCTGGCCTCAAACTCAGAGAACCGCCTGCCTCTGCCTTCCAGGTGCTGAGATGAAAGGCTTATGCCACCATTCCCGGCTTGGTCTTAGTTTAAGATCCTCTTTTTCTAACAGAGGCCCCCTTTATTGGAAGTGAAGAGGAACTTGGAGCTGAAGACAGCCCTGGTCAAGGCCTCTTCCCGACTGCCCCTTCCAGGAACCAGGCTCAAGAGGGGTCCTGACCAGATGGAGGATGCCTTGGAGCCTGCAAAGGTGAGATATGTTTGGAGAGCAGGGGGGAGGGGGGAGAACAAGGACAGGTCACTATGGAACCCCATCCTTATCTCTCCCCAGAAACGGACACGAGGCCTGGGTGCAGTGACCAAAATTGATACATCCCGCCCCAGAGGAGCAGTCCTCAGCACAGTGTCACAGACACAGGGCCCGGCTGCAGGTGGGTTCCCGGGCGGGCTGGACCGAGGTTTGGGAAGTATGCTGCTCTCTTACTCTTTCTTTCTCTTTCAAATTTTATCTGTTTTGAGTCAATAATAACTTTCTACTTGGTTCAGAATTTCAAAGGCACAAAGGTTGTTAGGTGAAATTCTTTCTTTCCACCTCTTCTCTTCGGGTCTAGTTCTTCCAGGGGTAGCTGTGTATACACAGTGAGGAGACATGAGTGTGAAAGCAGACATGAACAGGTAGCCACATACTGTGTGCACAGCTCTGCCCACTTGCTCTTTTCACTTGCTGAGTTCTGGCGTAGTGAGTTGTGTCTGGTCCTAGAAGGGCCATTAGGAGCTGGCCAGACAAAGGACAAGGAGAGTTATCTTCTTTCTAACCCTTTAAAATATGTGTCAGTACATGCTCCCTAAGAGTGGGTAATGTTCCTTCCTCTCTTCCATCTTGGACAGCTCCGAAAGGCCCTAAGAAGACAGGACTTCGTGGCTGCACCACGGTCGGTCCAGGTAATGGTACTTAAGCTGGGGCTGACCAGGGAGTTGGGTCCATGTGAGGGGGATGGTGACAGAGGAGCTCTGGTCCTACAAGTCTTTTTGTGGGAGGGTGGGCTGGGGGTTAAGTCAGGGCCTTGCACGTATTAGACAAGTGCTCTACCACTAAGTCACATCGCAGCCCTTGGGTTGGTTGGTTTGTTTTAAGATTTATTATTTTTTATTTTACTTTAGGTGTTATGTATATGTATCTGAGCATATATGTGCACAGAGGGAGGCATTGAATCCTCTGGAGCTAGAGTTACAGGTGGTTGAGAGTCTCCTGACAAGGATGACGGGAACCAAACCCAGGTCCTCTGTGAGAGCAGCAGGTGCTCTTAACTGCTCAGCCATCTCCCTAGCCCAGCCTTGTGTTTTTCTTTTTTCATTTGAGACTCGCTAGAGCTCAGGTTGACCTTGAACTGGCAATTCTCCAGCCTTGGCCTCCCAAGTGCTGGTTACAGGTGTGCCCTACAGTGTCCAACCTATAATTCTGTGTCAACAACTCTCTAATTCTCTAGTGCTGAAGAACCAGAAGCCAGCTCCTGCTGTTCCTGCCCAGAAGCCTGGCAGTAGGTGACATATAAACATTGGGTGAGAGGCTGGGGTGGGGAAGATAAGGTGGTGAGTGCCCAGAAAACATCTGCTGCCTTCCTGTCTAGAGAGGAGAGACAGATGTGGCACGAGGTATGGAGGCCTGAGGGTAGCAAGCCAAGACTCTTGACCTGTGCCTCTTCTGTCCTGGGTTAGCATCGGCTGCCCCTATGGTGGTAGGGAAGAGGCCTGGTAAACGTCCTGCCTGGGACTTGAAGGGTCAGTTGTGCGACATCAATGAAGAGCTGAAGCGCTATCGGGAGAAGACGCAAAAGCTGGACCAGGAGAACCGGGGGCTTCAGGAGCAACTCAGAGAGGCCCAGGAGCAGGCTGAGGCCCTGGGGACAGAGCGGAACACCCTGAAAGGGGAGCTGGCCAGTGTACGGACCCAGGCCGAGCAGAGCCAGCAGAAACTGGACACTCTGTGTGTCCGGGTCTTGGAGCTGGAGGAATGGCTGGGTACCAAGGAAAGGCTGATTCAGGAGCTTCAGAGAGGACAGCTGGAATTGCAGGAGGAACGGAAGGCACTGGCCACCCGGCTGGAGGAGCAAGAGGTAAGGGCAGATCCTCAGAGTGCCGCCTCCCTCCGTAGCAGAGGCCTCACTCCTCTCCTCGAGCTCAGAAGGGTGTCCCTGCACCCAGGTCCTCCGAGCAACTCCTGACACTGCCTTTCCAGTTAGGTGGCACTACTGGCTCTCAGTTGACTTGAGTCTCACTTCTAGCACTTTTGATATGCACGTCCACCCTTCCCTTGGTTCACTCCAGTATTGTCACTCTGGATAGCATCTTCCTGGATATTCCCTTCATACTCCTATCCTAGAGCCAGAGTTCCTTCTTTTCTTTCTTTTTTTGGAGCCTGTCCTGGAACTCTGTAGACCAGGCTGGCCTCGAACTCACAGAGATCCACCTGTCTCTGCCTCCCAAGTGCTGGGATTAAAGGCGTGCGCCACCACTGCCTGCCTTTCTTACCTCTTAACAGACTGAAGTCCATGCTGCTAGAGACCTGCCCCTTTCGATCCTTGCTCTAATTACCGTTTGCATTCCACCGGGCAGAGGAGGTTACAGGCCTCAGAAGCAGCTCTGTCAAGCAGTGAAGCGGAGTTGGAGTGTCTGCGGCAGAGGACTGCAGCCCAGGCAACCTCACTGGTCGAGCAGGGAGACCGGCTGCACGGGCTGGAGATGGAGCGCCGCCGGCTCCACAACCAGTTGCAGGAGCTGAAGGGCAACATCCGGGTGTTCTGCCGGGTGCGCCCTGTCCTTGCAGGGGAACCCACTCCATCCCCTGGCTTCCTCCTGTTTCCCCATGGCCCTGCTGGACCGTCTGATCCCCCAACCCGCCTTAGCCTCTCACGGTCTGATGATCGGCGTTCGACCCTGACTGGGGCACCAGCACCCACTACCCGCCATGATTTCTCCTTTGATCGGGTATTCCCACCAGGAAGCAAACAGGACGAAGTATTTGAGGAGATCTCCATGCTTGTCCAGTCAGCACTGGATGGCTACCCTGTGTGTATCTTTGCCTATGGACAGACAGGCAGCGGCAAGACCTTCACTATGGAGGGCGGGCCTGGGGGAGACCCCCAGTTGGAGGGGCTGATCCCTCGGGCCCTGCGGCATCTGTTCTCTGTGGCCCAGGAGATGAATGGCCAGGGCTGGACATACAGTTTTGTGGCAAGTTATGTAGAAATCTACAATGAGACTGTCCGAGACCTGCTCGCCACTGGGACCCGGAAAGGGCAAGGAAGCGAGTGTGAGATTCGTCGGGCAGGTCCAGGGAGTGAGGAGCTTACTGTCACCAATGCACGCTATGTCCCTGTTTCCTGTGAGAAAGAGGTGAGGACCAGTAGGGCCTGGAGGGGAGGAGTGGGCAGAGTCTTGTAGACAAAAGCATGCCAAAGGACGAAGGATGGGCTGTGAGGGTGGCTATCACTACACTAGACTTAGCTGGTAGGCTGCAAGGCTGCTTTGCTTTGATAAGGCCAAGGAGTAGAGAGAAGTGATGCATCTGAGGGTGACTGTCACTAGAATCCTGCCAGGTCCGTCTCAGGACTCGGTGCTAAGGTCCCCCTAGCCTGCCCGTTACTTTTTCTGTTCCTGTCTCAGGGCTCTTAGGCGCTGCTCCATTGCTCCTTCTCTGGAGGTCTTCAGGCAGTGAGGCCACTTGTGTTGTCCTTTTATTCCTTTTGAGAATCTTGCACCATAGCCCAGGCTGGCTTTGAATTCAAGGCAATCCTCCTGTCTCAGCCTCCTAAGTGCTGGGGATTATAGGCCTAAACCACCACACCTAGTCTGTTTTTATCTTGAGACATGGCCTCACCAAGTTGCTCAGAACTTCCTCTGTATCTCAAGGAGTCCTTGAACTTTGAATTCTTCTGCTTCACCCTCCCAAGTGGTTGGGATTATAGGCTTGTGTGACAGGACCCAACCCAGGCTGTTCTGTCTAAATATGTATACATACTCCTGCTAGTCTGTGTTTTGCTCCAAGAGGGCAGGGGTGGACTTACTCATTGCCATACTTCATCAGCACGTCCTAGCTTTTGACAGCCCTAGCTTTTGACTGACCCTTGCTAACCCATCCCCAGGTGGAGGCTCTGCTCCAGCTGGCTCGCCAGAATCGGGCCGTGGCCCGTACTGCCCAGAATGAGAGATCATCACGCAGTCACAGTGTGTTCCAGCTGCAGATTTCTGGAGAGCATGCTGCTCGGGGCTTGCAGTGTGGTGCTCCCCTCAACCTTGTGGACCTGGCTGGGAGTGAACGGCTAGACCCTGGCTTAACCCTGGGCCCTGGGGAGCGTGATCGCCTTCGGGAAACGCAGGCCATCAACAGCAGTCTATCTACATTGGGACTGGTCATAATGGCCCTAAGCAATAAGGTAGGAATGGATGCATGGGCAGGTAAGACAAGGGGGCCAGCTGGCATGAGCTGTGGAGAACCCTGCCCTGTCCTAACTACCTGTGCCCCTTACCCTTCAGGAGTCCCATGTGCCTTACCGAAACAGCAAGCTTACCTACCTGCTGCAGAACTCGCTGGGCGGCAGTGCCAAGATGTGAGTGGAAGGGAGGGGCGATTGAAGGGGCTGTAGGGACTAGTGGAGATGGGCAGGGAAGGAGACAGCTCTAGGTGTGCAGCCTTGGCAGACCACTGATGCTGCTTGGACCCTTCTCTTCCCACAGGCTCATGTTTGTGAACATTTCCCCTCTGGAAGAGAATGTCTCCGAGTCTCTCAATTCACTACGCTTTGCTTCCAAGGTACAGTTGCTACCCTGCGGTCTTAGTTTCCTATTCTTGTGACAAAACACTGTGACCAGGGAACTTATAGAAGAGTTTATTGGGGGCTTATGGTTTTAGAGGGTTAAAGTCCAAGACCTTTTTTTGTTGTTGTTGTTGTTTGTTTTGGTTTTTGTTTTTTCGAGACAGAGTTTCTCTGTGTAGTTTTGGTGCCTTTCCTGGCTCTCGCACTGTAGACCAGGCTGGCCTCAAACTCACAGAGATCTGCCTGGCTCTGCCTCCCGAGTGCTGGGATTAAAGTGTGCGCCACCACAGCCCAGAGAGTCCATGACCTTTATGGCAAAGGAACATGGCAGTAGGCAGGTAGGCATAGGGTTGGAGCAGCAGCTGAGCTCCCATCATGAGACAGAGAACAGAGACTGGGAATGGCATGAGCTTTTGAAATCTCAAAGCACCCCCCCCCCCAAAGCTACACCTCCTCCTCCTCCTCCCTCCTAAACAGTTCCACAAACCGAGGAACGAGTATTTAAATTTATGAGCCTATGGGGCCATTCTCATTTAAACCACCATACCTGCCCATACTGTCAGGACTCCTGGCTGTTTATAGGCATCTCCATCATGACTCTTGTTTTCTAGGCTGGGGCATATCTATCCAAAAAGAATTAACTTGGCTAGGCATCTTGGGTACTATTCATTGATTCCATCTTTAACTGCTGGCTTTTGAAATAATATTTATAGAAGAAATGACCACACAGTCAGGACTATATTGCAAGAACAAGGTTTGTCCATGTTCTGATTCTTATCCTATATGTATATGGACTTTTGTCCCTTGTTTACTTTACTCTTCAAAACAGCCTCCAAGATTACTCCCATAGGCACTGGGATTGCCACATTATTTTTAGGTCTGTGTAGGATTCCACCCAAATTTATTCAGTTTCAACTGATGGACATTTGCATTGTTTCCACCTTGTTCTGATTATAAACAAGGCCATGTCGACTGATCTTGTGCACATTTTGTGTATTTTTCAGTTACATCTGTCTAGAGAAGTGCTCCTTGAAATGCAATTGCCAGAATAAAGGAGATTTACAGATTTTTGAAAGTGTCCCAAATATGCATTCAAGCTCTAACTCTCATCAGGAGCTAGACAGTGCCCAGTTCTCACCCCCTCCTAGGGATGAGCAGGTCTCAGTTTCATTACTGTCTGCCTTGATGGGTAATTTCCCCCCCTGGCTTCCTCCTTTTCTGAGGGTAGAGCCCTTTGATGAGTTCTGACTTTATCTGGGGTCTGATCATGATTGGGTCTGCCCTCCCTCTGCCAGGCAGAGTGCCCAGCCATGTCAGCACCGGCACTGTGCTGTCTGGCAAGGTCAATGAAAGTGAGGTGGTTTCTTCTGTCAGTTCCTTGGCCTGTCGATAGCCCCTTTTTATCCCCTGTCTTTATTCTGGTACTCAGGCTTGAACCAGGTCCTCATCACAGTAAGCATGACCTTCTCTGAGCTGTGTGACCAGCCTAATTTCTCAAAAATAATAACAAGGTTTAGCCACATGTGATGGTGCACACCTTTTGTCCTAGTACTCAGGAGGCAGAGGCAGGCGGATCTCTGTGAGTTTGAGGCTAGCCTGGTTTACATAGTGAGTTCCAGGACAGGCAGGGCTATATAGAGGGACCCAGTCTCAAAAAAAAGAGCTGCTCTAAAGTGATTTATATGTTGGACAGATGACTCAGTGGTTAAGAGCACTTGCTGTTCTTGGAGAGGACCTGAATTCAGTTCCCAGCACTCACGTGTTGGCTCACAGCCATCCCTAACTCTAGTTCCCTTTGCATGCACCAGGCATGCATGTGATGCAGGAAAAACACTCCTACACATAAAATAATTTTTTTTTAAAAAGATTTAATTTTATTATGTATACAGTGTTCTGCCTGCATGTATGCCTGCAGGCCAGAAGAGGGCGCCAGATCTCATTACAGATGGTTGTGAGCCACCATATGGGTGCTGGGAATTGAACTCAGGACCTCTGGAAGAGCAGCCAGATGTTCTTAACCGCTGAGCCATCTCTCCAGCCCCACATAAAATAATCTTAAAATTAAAAAAAAAAAAACAAAAAAAAAACCTGTGTGTGTGTTTTGTGTGTGTTTTGTGTGTGTTGTGTGTGTGTGTGTGTGTGTGTGTGTGTGTGTGTGTGTGCGTGCGTGCGTGCGTGCGTGCGTGCGTGTAGGGCAGAGGGCAACTTGTAGGATCTGATTTTCTCCTTCTAAGCAGGTTGCCCTGTCGTCAGATTTGGTGGAGGCAACCTTGGTGGCTGAGCTATTTTGCTGTCCTCAGAACATCTTATATGCTTACTGTGTAGCCAGGGCTGATCTTGAGCTGACCTGCCTCCACCTCCTAAGTGCTGGCATTAGAGGCATGTGCCACCAAGCCTGGCATGAACTTCTAATGTCCACTTAAGTTTCTGCCAGCTGTCTCAGAAATGTCTTTGATACATTAGGTTTGTTCAAGTTAGGATGCTCTCAAGCGCAGCCATCTCACTTGTAGGAGGAAGGTTCTGTTTGGAATACCTGATTACTGGACACTGTGTAACGGGGCCTCTCCTCACTTTGGTATTGTTTTGAAGTAGAATGTCTTGTCCTGTTAATGCACCATATTCAGACTCTGGCAGTTGCTCACTCTTCCCTCAGAGTTTGGCTGTTTGACAGTCATGAGATTTGTAATTCTAGTTCAGATTCTTGGCCTATTTAGTAGACAGGACAGTGGTATACTGTGTTACGTCAGAAAGCTCCGCTGTCGGGTTCTACCTTTATTATATGTTTGCTAACTTTTTTTTCCTTTTTTGGTGGCGGTAGAGATGTAAGCAGAGCCTTATGCATGCTAGGAAGGCGCTCTACCACGAAGCCACCACTGCTGCCATCTCTTTCTCTTTTTTTCTTTTTTTTTTTGGTTTTTCAAGACGGGATTTCTCTGTGTAACAGCCCTGGCTGTCCTGGCTGACCAGGCTGGCCTCGAACTCACAGAGATCCGCCTGCTTCTGTCTCCTGAGTGCTGGGATTAAAGGTGTGCACTACCACCACCTGGCTCATCTCTTCGTTTTTTAGTTTGAGACAGTATCAGGTAGCCTTGAACTCATCTTCCTGCCTGCCTGTCAAGTGTTCAGACTAGAGCTGTGTATCACCACACTAGGCCCATTGATTTTCAACTAGTGGATTTTTTTGGTTTTTCGAGACAGAGTTTCTCTGTGTAGTTTTGGTGCCTGTCCTGGAACTCCCTTTGTAGACCAGGCTGGCCTCGAACTCAGAGATCCACCTGCTTCTGCCTCCCAAGTGCTGGGATTAAAGGCCGCCGCCACCGCCACCGCCACCGCCACCACCACCCAGCTCAACTAGTAATGTTAGAAACAGTAATCATATCTAGTTTTATCATTTTGTTAGAGGGCTTTAAAATGGTGATTTCTAATTAGTTTTCATTAGTTAGTCATGACTCTTCTATTAAGAATTCTTCCTCACCATGAAAAAGCATACCTCAAAGATCCTGTGGTAGGTTCAGTTCTGTGAATGTTGTAGTAAAGCAGAGGCATGAGGTGTGCATGAATTAGATTTATAATATACTGTAGCTGGTTAAGCTTTAAAGGTGTGGACCTTAATTTAAAAATACTTAATTGCTAACACGTGGTAGTGATTACCTGAAGTATTGAAAAAATGGCACCAAATAGATTTGTTCAATGCAGGGTTACCACAAACCTTCAATTTGTCAAGGACAGTGAAACGAGGGGGACACCTATATTGGTTGTCTGTTTAGGAAAAGGTAGAAGCAGGATTTTCTGTGTGTGTGTGTGTGTGTGTGTGTGTGTGTGTGTGTGTGTGTGTGTATTTTGTGTGCTTTTATGTCTGTGCACTGTGTGTGTGCCTGGTGCCTAGGGAGGCCAGAAGAGTGTGTTGGATGCCCTGGGACTGGAGAGAGACCGCTGTGAGCTGCTCTGTGTAACTCTAGGGTCCTTTGGAATACAGCCGGTGCTCTTACTCTCTGAGCCAGCTCTCCAGCCCCCAAATGCTGGATTTATTTATTCGTTTGTTTGTTTATTTTTAAAGATTTAGCTGGGTGTGGTGGCACATGCCCTTAATCCTAGCACTTGAGAGGCAGAGACAGGTAGATCTCTGAGTTTTGAGGCCAGCCTGGTCTACAGAGTGAGTTCCAGGACAGCTGGGCTACACAGAAACTGTCTCAAAAAAACAAGAAAAGGGGCTGGAGAGATGGCTCAGCTGTTAAGAACACTTGCTGCTCTTCCAGAGGACCCTGGTTCAGTTCCTAGCACCTACATGGCAGTTCACAACTGTCTGTAACTCCAGTTCCAGGGCACCAAACACCCTCACACAGACATGAATGTGGACAAATCACCAATGCACATAAAATAAAAAATTAAATAAAAATCTTAAAACAAACAAACAATAAAAAACAAGAAAAAAGGTTGTGTTTTATGTAAATGACTGTTTTGCCTGAATGCACGGGTGTGTACCACTTTTGTACTTGTTATCAGAGGAGGTTAGAAGAGGGCATTGGATTTCCTGGAACTGTAGTTAATGGATGGTTGTAAGCCACCATATAGGTACCAGCAACTGAACCCACAGGTCCTCTGTAAGAACAAGTGCTTTTAAATACTGAATCATCTCTGCAGCCTCAAGACACTGAATATGGTTTTCAGTATTGAGTTCCTATCCTAAGCAACTCTAAATGTAACCATAAGCTGTTATCAGGAGGAGGTTTTCACAGGTGCTTACAAATTTGACATCTATCAGTCTTTCCCACTTAGTCTTTCTGATCCTCCCATGGCTACATCTTTGGGCTGTGCTGGAGATGGAACCTGCCTAGGGCCTTATACATAATGGGCACGATAACCTCTTGTGTCCTTTGATGTGTACGCAGTAGTCTCTGTTTCCAGTTCCTCTTGTATGGTGATGTGTTTTCTCAGGAGCCCTAGTTCTCAAAGGGACTTAATGTCTTGCTAGGTTTTTGTAGGAAGGTGAGGTGTCCAGTCCAGGGTATTGCTGGAAATGGAGACCTCTGCTCCTGTGATCTTTGTGTACGTATGTTAGTTAGCTTTCTGTTGCTATGATAAAACACCATGACCAATAGCAACTTGAGTTGAAAGGGTCTAGTCCATCATCCAGGGAAGTCAGGCCAATAACTCTGCAGGACATAGGGGAGTGCTGCTTACTGGCTTGCTCCTTGTGGCTTGTTTAGCCTTTCTTATACACCTCAGGACACACTTGCCTGGGGTGGTACCGCCCATAATAGGGTTGTGGGTCCTCTTACATCAGTCACTAATTAAGAAAAAGCCCAATGGCTTGCCCAGAAGCCATTCTGATGGGATGTTTTCTCAGTTAAGTTTTCCTCTTTTCAAATGAGAGCTAGCCTATGTCAAGTTGACATAAAAACTGGCCAGCACGATAGGGCTTCATCTCTTTAGACTTCTGACCTCCTCCAGGCCTAGTGGACACAGGACAACTCAAGGGGGAGCCGGCTGAGCCTACTTTCATAGCCCCTTTTCAGCATTTCAGAGGGCATCTCCAGCCTTGGTGCTAGGGGTAGAATGGGCAGACTGTTGTAGTTACCTTGCAAACTTTGACCTTGTATAACCTTATTGGTCCACAGGTGAACCAGTGTGTTATTGGTACTGCTCAGGCTAATAAGAAATGAAGATGGAGCCACAGCCTGATTCCTGTGCAAGCGAGTGTGCATGTGTCTCTGTGTGTTTTGGTGTGTATGTTCTTGGTGGGGGTGGGGGTTGAGAAATGCTTTTATTGGGTGGACAACATTATGTATCTAATTATCAAATAAAGAAATTTTGTTGTAGGCTTAAAACATTTTTCTTAGATTTTTTTATAATGTATAATTGTTTTGCTTGGGTGTGTATGCATGTGCACCATGTATATGTCTGGTGTTCCTTGAATTCAGAAGAGGGCTTCCGGTGCCCTGGAACTACGGATGATTGTGAGTGGGTTCTGCGAACAGAACCTGGGATCCTCTGCAAAAGCAGTAAGTGCTCTTAACCACTGAGCCATCTCTCCAGCCCTTGTTACAGCTCTTAAATAAAGGTATTAATACTAGTAGCTGCTACAGGAATGTATTGTAAACAAATACCTGTAAGCATGTAGAAGTGTCCATTCTGACATGTGTTTTGCAGTGAGGCTATAGGCTCTCCTCTCTTAGCTTTCGCTTGGCTAGGCATCCTTTGCTGTCCTGATGCCGCTTCTCTATTCTTCAGCACACGGAGTTGTACCCATAGCTGCCCACTGCCTGGCCCCAGGCCCAGCCCGGGACAGAATGTTCTTGTCTGGTGTGAGAGTTGCCAGGGCGCTCCACATTCTCTCCCTTTCCCTGCCCACCGGTTCGAACTATCGGTCCCTGCCGCCCGCTGCCCATTGGTTGGCCACGGGCACGTCACCGCCTCGCTGCTAGCCCCGACGTCCTTCCCCGCTCCGGAGGAGCGCAGCCACCGGGGTTCTCGCGGCGGGAGGTGTGGCTGGCTGCCCAGGTGCTGCGCCCAGGCGGGGCCGCGCGTGCGCAGAAGGGCGGGGCGACAGGAAGTGTGAATGGGGGAGGGCGGTGCCGCGTGCGGAGGCGGAGCTTGGGGTGGCCACGGGGGCGGGGCAGCCAACGGATGTGGCATGGGGCGGGGCCCAGCCCTGACCTGCAGGCTGGCTGCCAAGAGGGTTATTTCCTGCTGCTCTCCAAGCGAGCCTCCCACCCGAAAGGGGCCACAAGGATTTCCTCGTCCTCCCCGACCGGCCGCGCCCCCAACCGTGCAGTGCCCTCCGGGCGTGCCGGAGGTGAGGGAGGTGCTGCCTACCCGCCCCTCCGGCTTCTCCTCCTCCCAGTGCTCCCCACCCACCACTCTCCTCCCTCCCTCTGCCGACTCCTCCTGCCGCTGCCGCTGCTTTGGCTGCTGCGTCATACGCCCCAGAGCCGCCAGGACGGAGGGGCTGGGCCCAGGGACCCCCCCGGCCTCCTCCTGCACGCCTCCCGGCTTCCACACGCACTCCTCCCGCACTGAGGGCTCACCCAGGTGTCTTGGGTCTGCCCCTGCCTAGCTCCCAGCTGCCCCAGCTGTCACCGGTAAGGAGAAGGCGGGAGGCCCTGAGCGGGGGCAGGGAGCCAGGGGTCGGTGCGCAGGAATAGGCAGGAGAGCCTTCTGGTCCAGGTTTAGGATCTGGGCTGAGAAGACTCAAGTCCCTCCTTAGACTGGTGGTGTAGGGGAGTAGAGACCTGGACAGGGACACGCCCCCCTCCTGGGGCACTCGGGGAAATTACCTAATCCCAGGGCAAGGAGCCTCAAATTTGAGGGTGACCTAACATAACCTGGCACCAGGATAGTGGTTCTAAATGAGATACACAGGTCTGAGGAGGCGGCTGTTTCTACTCAGGGAAACATTTCCAGAAAAGCTCCCAAAATATCCCTGGGCAGCAGAGCGTCCCAGTTAGGACAACTCAAAACAGCTGGGAAAGGTGAAACGGAGTGGTAACCTTGGTTCTGCAAGCATCTTTTCCCTTGAGGTCTCTGGGAGGTGGGGTGCTTGAGAACTAGGCTGGGGAGACAGTAGAGAAAGGAGTGGAGTCAAGGAGCTGACCAGGGTGACCCACCTCCTTAGGTGTCTGAAGGACTGAGAGCCTGGAGTTGGAGGTACTTGGTCCCTTATCCACGGCAGAAAAGAAACAGCAGTAAAGCTTTCTTAACATTCATAAACTCTTCCATCCTGTTTCTGACTAGGCCCCCCCAGGATGCAATGGCGCAGCTCCCCCGGCTGAGCCGCTTGGGTGCACCCTCTCTTTGGGATCCAGCTTCCCCTGCTCCCACCTCAGGCCCCAGACCTCGACTTTGGGAGGGCCAAGATGTGCTGGCCAGGTGGACGGATGGGCTGCTGTACTTGGGCACCATCAAGAAGGTGAGAGCCCCTCTGGCCCTCACCAGCTCCTCGTTCTCGTTCTCCTGATTCCTGCCCCACTTCATAACCTCTGCGCCTCACCTATTCCAGGTGGACAGTGCTCGGGAGGTGTGTCTGGTCCAGTTTGAGGACGATTCCCAGTTTCTGGTTTTATGGAAGGACATCAGCCCGGGTGAGACCCTTCATACCTGCAGAGGCTGGAGGGGTGGAGACATTGGCTTGAAGTAAGCCTCCTGACACTTGGTTCCCTCACAGCTGCCCTCCCTGGGGAAGAGCTCCTCTGTTGTGTCTGTCGCTCTGAGACTGTGGTCCCTGGGAACCGGCTGGTCAGCTGTGAGAAGTGTCGCCACGGTGAGAGGGCAGGGTACTTGAACAGTGCAGTTTGCCCTGGGTCTTCTGGACTGCCACTGGCCTTTGTAGCATGGGTTTTGTGTCTCCTGGCCAGTCTTCACCCTGTCACCTCATCTCTCAGGACAGGGAGAGGGAGCCAAAGGTTGAAGGTGACATAAGCCCTGCAAGGTTGAGGTAGCTTACACACATCCTTTCCTAACCGTGCTTCCCTGGGCAAGGCCCTCAACTGCTAGAAGCCTGTGTACTCACTTGCAGAGTCAGGATAATACACCCGCTAGGGCCGGTCCGGACTTAATGGGCAGGAAAGGCTGCCATGTCCAAGCGCCACGCCAATGCAGGTGTATGCACAGTGCTCCACTCTCAACAGTGTGCTTATTCAGCTTATCACCAGGACTGTCACGTTCCCAGGGCCCCAGCCCCTGGAGAAGGAGAGGGCACATCCTGGGTCTGCCGCCAGTGCGTCTTTGCGATGGCCACCAAGGTAAAGGCACTTCTCTGCCCCTTGCTGTGGCAGCCTCCCATGGTCTCCTCTCCTGCCTCTGAGGTTTCCACCTGTTCCTCTGCAGAGGGGAGGCGCACTGAAGAAGGGTCCCTATGCCCGGGCCATGCTGGGCATGAAACTCTCTCTGCCATATGGACTAAAGGGGCTGGATTGGGATGCTGGACACTTGAGCAACCGACAACAGAGCTACTGTTATTGTGGAGGCCCTGGGGAGTGAGTGATGAGGGGTGCAAGTTATGGGGTGGGTGTTGAGGTGGTAGAGCCCAGGAACAAGGGAAAGGCAGGGTGAGGGGAGCCCTGTGGTGAGGGGGTGGATGAGGGTCTTGGGGTGGTTTCAAGAGGGCTGTCTTCCCCTTGAGGTGGAACCTGAAAATGCTGCAGTGCCGGATCTGCCTTCAGTGGTTCCATGAGGCCTGTACCCAGTGTCTGAGCAAGCCCCTCCTCTATGGAGACAGGTGAGACCAGTGGAGACTGCCAGAGCTGGGATGCCTTCCTGCTGTGCTCTGCCCAGCTCTCCTCCCCACGTGTTAGCTCTCTACTACCGCTTGCTCTGTGTTAGGGCTGAATGAGGTGTGTCCTCTGCCTTACTCATAATACAGATTCTATGAATTTGAATGCTGTGTGTGCCGGGGTGGCCCCGAGAAGGTCCGAAGGTTACAGCTTCGCTGGTGAGATGGATTGTGCTCCCAAAATGTGACTCCTTTCTATTCCCTGATATTTTACCCTGATGACTCCTGACTTTGATAATGCTGCTGCTGCTAATAACTTCATGCTTCTCCAGGGTGGATGTGGCCCATCTTGTTCTCTACCATCTCAGTGTTTGCTGTAAGAAGAAATACTTTGATTTTGACCGAGAGATCCTCCCCTTCACCTCTGAGAATTGGGACAGTCTGCTCCTCGGGGAGGTGAGGGTTCTAAAGTTTGGAAACTGGGGTGGGACATGGAGAGGAATGACTGCTCCCTGACCCATTTACCTCTTCCTTCAGCTTTCAGACACCCCCAAGGGAGAACGTTCTTCCAAGCTCCTTTCTGCTCTTAACAGCCACAAGGACCGGTGAGTCAGAAAAAGGGGGAGGCTCAGGGATGGTGTGGAGTCGGGATGAGGGGACTTCGCTACAGCATTGACAGGTTGACTCTCTCCTTGTCCTAGCTTCATTTCAGGGAGGGAGATTAAAAAGAGGAAATGTCTTTTTGGTCTCCACGCTCGGACCCCTCCTCCTGTGGAGCCTCTCACTGGAGATGGAGCCCCCACCAGGTCACTGGTCCAGGGGGGATGGGGAAATTCTCAAGGATAGGTTTGGAGGGTACATATACAGAAATGGGGGGTCTTGGGGTGCCTGGGAGGGGGCTGGGGGGATAAGGAGGCCTCTTACAGCTTCCCTTCAGGGCAGGGCCCTGGGGGAGGGGTCTCACGTCCCCTGGGGAAACGACGGAGGTCGGAGCCAGACACCCTGAGGAGGCAGAAGGGGAAAGTGGAGGAGCTGGGACCACCCACGGCAGTGCGCAGTCGGCATGGGTCCCGGGAGCAGAGGGAGCGGGCCCGTCTACAGAGGGCCCTGCAGGTACAGGGGCGGGCGGGGGCACCATGGGGCAAACTGGTAGGGTGGGGGAAAGGGTGAAGGGTCATCTCACAGCTCCCGACCTTTCTTACAGGCCTCAGTGTCTCCACCACCCCCCAGCCCTAACCAGAGCTATCAGGGCAGCAGCGGCTACAACTTCCGGCCCACAGATGCCCGCTGTCTGCCCAGGTCGGTGCCTGATCCAGACGAGCCCATTAGTTGCAGTCCCTAGACACTTGTCACCCGCAGTACTTTTCCCTCTTCCCCGTCACTTCTCGATCCCCCCCACCCCACCCCCCCGCAGTGTTCTGGGAGCACAGTGCAGTAGAGGGGGGGAGACAGGCTTCCCTCCAGGCCCTGACTTGCCTCCCCCGCAGCAGCCCCATCCGGATGTTCGCTTCCTTCCACCCTTGTGCCAGCACTGCGGGGACCTCTGGGGATGGTGAACCCCCGGACAGGTGAGCACCCCTGTTAACATCAGCTCTTCCTTTCCTTCCGTGGCCTTAGGCTCCTTAGTTTCTCAAACCTGTGGTCTCCATAGTATGTGAGACAGGGTCTCTGTAGCCCAGACTGACTTCAGACTCACGGCAGCCCTTCTACCTCAAATGCTGGGATTAAAGCTGCCCACATCTGGCCTGTCTGATCTCACTGCTGTCTTCTCTCTTCCAGGTCACCCCTGGAACTTCACATTGGCTTCCCCACAGACATCCCTAAAAGTTCTTCCCACTCAACGACTGCCTCATCAGCCCCAGCCCCTATCCCAGGCCTTTCCAGACATTCAGTACCCCCTTCCTCTCTGTGCCATAGTTTGTCTCCGGGGACTGGGGGAGGAGTCCGAGGTGGGGTTGGCTACCTATCCCGCGGGGACCCTGTCAGGGTCCTTGCTCGAAGAGTGCGGCCCGATGGCTCTGTGCAGTACCTAGTTGAGTGGGGAGGAGGTGGCATCTTCTGACAGTCCTCTTCTGCTCACCTCCCCGTTCACACTGGCACTTTCATGCCCTGACCTCTGACCTCACCTACAGCTGGGATGTACCTGGAGAGTTGGGAGTAGTTTTCCCTGCACCCAGGCTGGAATCCGGGGGGTGGGGAAGAGGTCCTCTTCTCTGCCTCTTCATGACTCCTGACCCCTCATCCTTCCCATTCCCTTTGATGTTATTTTGTTACAGCTTTTAAAATATTTTTTAAAACTATTTAACCCCTGGGTATAGAGATGGGGGTGGCGGTGGTCCAGGATTCCAGACTCTGTATGACTGTAATAAAGAGAAATAAACAAACCTAGTAGACATGAGTCATTCTGAAAGATGGACAGAATACAAGGACCAGAGGAACTTTTGATCTTCCCCAACCACATCTGTGTTACAAGGGAAAAGGCAGAGAGAACAGAAGAGGATTTATTGGGGGCTCAGACATCATCACCTGGAGACCAGAGGGCCTTAAGCAGAGGAGGGGGCTGTGCCAGAATCTGAAACGGATTCTGTGACCTGGCGCACCCAATGCAGGTATGGGGGATTCCCCTGCTCCACAGGCAATGCAATCACCTCAGCAACTTCGTAAGGGTGCACAGATCTGCAGAAGTCATAGGGCAGGGGTTATTCAGTCACCCAAAGGCACACCCCCTCAGACACCAGTCCTGGGCTCCCCAGCAAGGTCCACCCCACAGTGTCCACCTCAGAGCTCTTTTAGTGAGCTGGGGATATCACTCAGTGCTTGATGAAATGCTCAAGGCCCTGGTTCATTCCCCAGTACCGCCACAAAAAGAATACCTTAAAGTTCTTACCGAACGAACTCTGTCAGAGCAGGGACCAGGGAGCTTTGGGTTTTAATCATCTAAAGGGCAAAGAGAGACAGTTGAACCACGGGGAGGAACTGAGGTCAGATGAGGGCCAGACAAGAGGGGTATTTTCTCACCATCAACACCTCACTGTCTTCCTCGATCTTTCCTTTCCATTCATAGCTGAAGAGGTCAGAGAAAGAAGGGGAACAAAGTCTTGGGGAAGAACGATTTCCCCCAGAAAAAGCTCTCAGCCCCTCCCGTGAAATTAAGTTTCTGAGGACTCACATGGAAGTGATCTGCGGGATGAGGTTGACGCAGGCGGCTAGCCGCTTCTCTACCACGGCCCTGGGGGTGAATCGAGAGCACGTTCAGAGCGCGCCCGGCCAGGGGTTGTGCCGGTAGCCCAGAGACCTGCAAAGGCAGCGCCCTTCCCAGCCCCAACTCTCCCCGGTCGGTCATCTCGCCGAGGTCCCCACCTGGCGATCTCCTTGGCGACTTTTTCGTTGGGACAAGTGACAAAGGCTGCAGAAACCGATCCTGGAACGTAGCCGGAGCCCGAGGCCGGAGAGGGCAGGGGAGGGCTTCCAGAAGCCATGGACAGCAAGGCTCGGGGTAGCAACAGAAGGCGGGAGGCCACCGGCAGCAGCGCGGGCATCCAAAGAAACGACAGGAGCAGCGTGGCCTGAGAGCAGGGGGGCGGATTCAGCTTCCCCACGGCCGCCCTAGGAGCCTGCACCCCGGGGTGCCCTCGCTGGGGCGGACACCAAGCCTCTGCCCTGCCTTTTCTGCACCGGGAAGGAAAAGGCCCCTGCAACTTAAACTTGGAACACCTCGCCTGGCCCCTCCTAGGCGGTTCGGGGTACTGAAGCCCGGTGAAACTTGGAGACCGGAAGGGGCGGGGCCAGACTCACCCCTCCGCCGAGCAGGACGACGGGGGCCCGCCCCCAGCTCATGCAGCCCAAGCTGGTGGAGGAGGGATGGGATCCGAGGCCGCGCGCTTCACGGACGGGGCAAGGACCGGGAGCCCCAGCGGAGCAGCCGCCTCTTACCTGGGCGGCGGCCACGTGACGGGGGCGCAGGCTGTCCCAGAGTCTCCAGATGGGCCAATCCCGGCCCTCCAGTGGCCCGATCGCCTCGCCTCCCGAGGGGGCGGGGCGGGGGGGGCCCGCTGGCCAATCGGCAGCCGGGACCGAGGACGTGCGCGGAAGCGGCCCGCCCATTTCCGTGAAGCCCCGGCCCGTTGCTGGCTGGGGCAGGCCGCTGCGGCGGCCCGCCGTCACGTGACAGCCCTCGTCCTCTCACGCGGCGCCGCCTCAGGAGCCGCGGGCCGAGGCCAATCGCCGGCCAGCCTCGCGGGCCACGTGACGGACGCGGGACCTGGCGATGGGCGCCCTCGCTGCGTCAGGCTGGGGCTGGGGAGTCGTCCTGAGCCCCGGAATGTGCCTAGTAACAGTCCCCCCTCCTCCCCGCCCTGAGAGGCCAGCCGTGGTGGGAGGGCCTGGGCAGACAGTTGTGGGTGGGGACGGCGCCCCCCCCCCCCCGCCCTCGCGTTGGCACCGAGCTGGGAAGCCAGCTGCCCCTGGGTAGGGGGCGGTGGTGATCAGGCAGGCTCAGCCCTGGCACGGCCATGGCTGGTGAGGGATACCCTTTCAGAGGGCTGGGTGACACCTGTAATGGGCTAGCGTGCGATGGGCGGTCCCGAACACGCAAAGCTCAGGACAGGCTGGCACAGGAGAGGAAAGGAGCGATGGGAGTTGCGGTTCGGGGTGATGGCCCTGTGCCTTCTCCCCGGCTGATTCTTCTCTCCAGGACTGGCCCACCTCTCAGTCTTGGGTCTCCTGGCCTTCATCCATTCCCCCAAGGAACCAGGACCTGCCCTACATAACCTCCCTGGGGCCCAAACACACCCAGTGACCCAAAAATGAAGAGGGGCCCGGGAGAGGTCAGCGAGGAGGGAGGAGACAGCAGGGGAAAGGCTCTGCCACCCAAATACTACTCCTTCCTCCAGGGTCTGGGGTCCCCCAGGCTGAAGTTCAGGTTCTTCATTTCCCTCATGAGTCTCACAGATCCTTGTGTGTGTGTGTGTGTGGGGGGGGGGAGTCGGGGGTTCCAGTATTTGGGATCTTTATAGGGTCTGAGTTACATTTTGAGTTGCTTCTGGGAATTGAGTCCCATGATCCCCGACCAAGGTCTCTCAGATTTAATGAGCTTCAGATCTCTCTCCATCTTTGGGTCCCAAGTTTGCAGTTTTCTCTGAGATAGGAATCTGGGGTTTCTCATCTCTAGCTAGTTCCTAAGGTCTAATTCTGGGCTGGGGTGCTTTCTCATACTGGTTTCATCTTTTTCTTTGAGTCTAGGTCTCCGTTTTGGGTCCCCAAAACTACCAACCCAGGGTCCAAAGTCTAAGATTAACGTGGGTCTGGAGAACCTTGTTGAGACTGGATTCTCAGGTTCTGATCTGACTCCTTTCTTGGGGAGGGGGTGGTTTTTGTTTTGTTTTGTTTGTTTGATTTTTCCCTGAGATCAGGGGTCTCTTTCCTTCTGGATTTGGGTCTGTGAGATTAATGTGTTGAGTGTGGAGTGAGGGGTGAGGTATCCTTCTCTGGGTCTGGGGTCTGACTCAGGGTCTGGGGTCAGCTTCTTCAGGACGGCTGCCTCTGGTGTGTATGAGTCAGGGGTCTCTCGCTCGCTCTTTTCCCGGGTCTCCCAGAGTAGGGGTGGGGGCTGCAGAGTCTCTCCCTCCTCCTCCTGCTCTCTCCTCACTAGCTCGCTTCCCCCGCCCCCCCCCTCTCTCTCTCTGCCGCTGCCGCTGCCGTTGGCTCTTATTCTCCTCCTCCTCCTCCTCTCTCCTCCTCTCGCTCCTCTCCGCTCCTCTCTCCTCCTCTCTCCTCCTCCTCCTCCTCCACCTCCTCCTTCTCCCCCTCTCTCTCCCCCTCTTTCTCTCTTCTTTTTCTCCCCCGTCCCCCCGCCCCCTCCCCCTCAGGCCTGATGAGCAGGTCTCGAGCCTCCATCCATCGGGGGAGCATCCCCGCGATGTCCTATGCCCCCTTCAGAGGTACGGTGGTGATAGGGGTAGGGGGAGGGCCAGATGGGGGGGCAAGAGGGGGAGGGGCAGGGGGCGGGGGAGAGCCGGGGCCACCGAGGGGAGGGAGCGGCTGAAATGGAGGGAGAGGGGAGGGCTGAGAAGGCAGAGGTGGGAACAGCGGGAAAGGAGGGATTGGAGGTTAGAGGCATAGGGGTATCTGAGGGATGGAGGGGCTGGGACAGAGGCCCTGAAGGGGGCAGAGGGGAAGGTGATGGAGGGGAAAGAGCGTCAAAAAGGCATAAGGAGGGAGGATTGAGTTTGGGGGAAAGCTGCATGAATTATTTGGGTTTGGGAGCTGAGTGAGGAGGAATATCAAGGAAATAGAGGCACGGTCTTAGGGGGAAGGGGAAATGAAAACATAGGGGTGGAAGAGAGGCCAAGAAGATGGGGAGGGGATTTGGTGAGGGTCTCAAGTAGGGGTAGGGGAAGAGAGAAGGATGGAGGGAGGTAAGGGGCCAGATGGAGAAAGAGGGTGGCAGTGGGGGGGTCCAGATGGAGGGAAGAGAGGAGAGAAAGGATTGGGGGAGGGGATGCCCGAGGAGGGGGAGGACCAAGTGTTTTTTTGGTTGGGGGAGATGCAAGTAAGATAGACGGATGGGAGCAAGGGCCCAGTTAGAATCCTGCCGTAGCTGGCCCTACTTAGGACTCTGGATACGTGAAATGCAATCCTGGGGTCTCATCTGCTCTCTTCACTTAATTCCCCTTCCCCCACCCCACCTCTTATTTCCATTCCCCCTCCCTTCCTCTGCTGTCCATCACTTATATCTTTCCCCCCATATGGTGTCCGTTTCTTATATGAGTCCCCCTCCTGTCCTTCCCCTGTGTTAGTCCCCTGTCTCATATCTGTCTCCCCCTCTCTTCTAATGACTACCTTGTTACACCAGTGCTGCTCCTGGACCCATGCTGCTCGTTAGGGAATGCCTCTGCCCTGTGTTGGCTGACACCTGATCTAGTCCCTTGTCCCCAGGCATTTCTCATCATCTACTTCCTCTACTTTTAGATCCACTCTGCTATGTGTCCCTCAACCCATCTTCTATTTCCTACCCCACATCCCATCTTGTCACATGGTCTGTGCCTACTTCTTTTCCTTTTATTCCCCAGCCTTCATCACCATTCCTCTTTTCTTGTCCCTCTGCTTCCTGGGGTGATGGAGATTTGGGGGTGCCAAAACACAGGTTTTGAGGGTTGGAACAGGGTCTCTTGAACCCTTGTGGAACTTCTTATTGCAGTAAAAATTTCCCATTTCCCCTTTCTCTGCCATGTTCCTTTGCCTCCCAGGATCATTATCTTTCTTAAGTCTATACTCTCGTGTGTGTGTGTGTGTGTGTGTGTGTGTGTGTGTGTGTGTGTGTGTGTGAGTTGTTCCTAAGCTAAGGTTCCCTGTGTCCCTTTTCCTGTCCCCTGAGATCTAACCTCTGTGTGTGTGTGTGTGTGTGTGTGTGTGTGTGTGTGTGTGTGTGTGAGAGCTGTTCCTAAGCTAAGGTTCCCTGTGTCCCTTTTCCTGTCCCCTGAGGTCTAACCTGCTTGCCCCAGCCGCAGCCTGGAGCAGCTCCCCTGTTCTGCTATGGTTATATGTATCAACAGCTCTTTCCTCTGGGCGCACCACTGTTGAGATGCAGCAGCAGGCTTGTTGCCTCCAGTGTCTGTGGTCTAAGTTATGGGTGGTGGTGGTTGTGCTGGGGCCTTTGAATTCTAGTGTTATTTTCTACCACTGAGCTATACTCCCCTGCCCGCCAGTGGTCTTTGTGCATAGAGAATATTGGTGGTCTCCAAGAAAGCACCGGGAGTGAAAATTTGAAAGTATTGTGAATTCTAGACTCTTAGATCCCAGCGGTTCATCTTTCTCTCTGGCCTGCAGGTTGGGTAAATTTGAGGAATTACCATAATCAGTAAGGGGATGGAGTTTTTCAGAGGTCACTCAAGGCACCGGAACAAGGCCCCAAGGCCATTTCTCCTGAAATGTGCCAAATTCATTATCCGACAGAGACGACAGCATTGGGCTTTCTTGCAGTGAACATTCTCTAACCAGCATCTTAAGCCTGGTTTTACCACTCTGATGTCTCCAGTCTCGCTTTCCTGACTCCCTTAAGGCCCTTCACTGTGTCCCCATGAGTGGTGTGTGGCAGTGGTGCTGGCCAGGCAGCGCAGATGGGCCTGCAGGACCCTGGCACCTGAGCACGCACAGCCCTTGGCCCTGTTCTCCTCTGGAAACTGGTCTGTCTTCACATCTCCTCTTGGGATGTTCCTCCGTCATCAGGCTTGGCGGTTCCAATCTTTCCTTCATTCTTTCTTAGGTCCCTCACTGTGCCCAGGTGAGGTCTCAGCCTGTGGAGTCGGAGTCAGCTTCCTTCCTGTCCATGAGGTTAGGTAGGGAGAGCAGGATTGACTCTTCACTGCTGAGCACGTTATGAACAAAGGCTGCTCTGGTCTCTGGTTTTCCTGACAGTTTATTTCCCACCTTCTCCCACCCTGATCCTCCTTAGAAAAGCTGTCTTCTCCCTGGACACTTCCCCCAAAGGAGGAACAGGGTAGGGCTAGGGAAGGAGGAAGGTAAGGTAAGGGAGGGAGGCCATCATGCTTCTTTGAACATGGAAGCCCACTTCCTGTCTTCCAGATGTTTAGCGCTCAGAATTTCCGTGACCCAAATGTTCTTAAACACCCATCTTCTTTCCCGCCAGCTAGGTACCTCTTCTCCTAAACATGTGGGGCCTCATCCATTGTAGCGGGTCATTAATGCCTCCCTCTGACCTCTCTATCTTTTGCCAGTTTCAGTAAGTCTCTCCCCCCGCCCCCCACACAAGGGAAGGAACAGAGCTCTCACCTTCTCCTGCCCCAGTAAAGTCCCTCTCTGTCATGAGACTACTTCCCGTCCCCTTCCTGGAGCCTCCTAGGACTCGACTCCTCAGTGTGAGGCTCATCTTCTGACCCTTTAAAATCGACAGGCACTTCGTGCCCAATAGGTCTCTTCAGGCAGGTGGCATTCCCTTTTCCCACTTTGCAGACCTTCTTTCCATTTAAGTTTCTATGCCCCCAGTATAGCCCCTCCCTTACTGTTTGTGTGTCTCTGTCCCCCAGATGTACGGGGACCCCCTATGCACCGAACCCAATACGTTCATTCCCCATACGATCGTCCTGGTTGGAACCCTCGGTTCTGCATCATCTCGGGGAACCAGCTGCTCATGCTGGATGAGGATGAGGTGAGCGGGTCGGTGAGGAGGTTGGGAAAAGTGGGAGAGGGTGGAGAGGACAATGGGGAGGGTCCTGGTCAGTGAAAGGAAGACTCCCCAAGGAGAGATGGGCGGAGGGTGACCACTGAGATGTGGCCCGGATGTTATGAAGAGGATAGCCATTCTTTGACTTTTGCTAGCGGGTCTTTGAGGCCATTGGCGGTGCTGTGGAGGAGCTGTGGTTCTGAGGATCTGAGTGTGCCTCTTATCTTCACCCCATCCATATTGTGGGATAGGTTAGAATGGGGGAGGGGAATGAAGAGCCATGGGAGAGAGGGAGCCTCAGCTTGCCTCCTCTGCCGTTCCTAGGTCTTCATCATGCTGCACAGTGCAGACCAAGACTGAATGACCCCAGAAAAGGCAGGGGAGTGGGAGGGGCTGGAGGGGCTGACAGATGACCGAGGTCGCGAAGATGATGTGTGCTTGAGACCAGGGTTTACATATGCTTCTGCAGGGCTGGTTAGGTGTCAGAAAGGGAGATGCAAGGAGCGGCCTGAGGAGGCAGGCAGCTGGAGTATGGACTTGGGTAGGGCGAGGAGTGAGGAGTGAGGAGATGAAATGGAGAGTCAGAGGAGTATGGGTTCCAAAGGAGGAACAGGGGCAGCAATAGACAGTTCATCAGGGAAGAAGGGTCCAGATCTGAAGGGTGAGGCCCTCAGGTGTGAGTGATGTGGGGAGCCATCTTTAGAGAGTGGTAGGGTAGCCTGGAAGAGGTGGTGAGAGCTGAGCCTAAAAACGCTTGGGATGGACTCGGGCTAACCTCGGCGTAGGGGGCCGTGAGGGCAGGTGAAGCTGTGGAGAGGGAATGCCAGACCATAAAACAGAAGGGTCTGGGAAAGCACGCTAACCCGGCTGCAGGTGAGGTGGCCCGGTAAACTTCAGGTTGGGGTATTGAAAGGCATTTGAGTGATTTGGCATCAGTCATCAGCCGAGACCAGGGATTTGAAGTCCATTGGATGGACTGGGAAAGGAGAACCAGCATGAGATGGAGACGGAGAGGACCCACTAGCCACCGGCCAGCAGGAATAGCCTGTCTGGTAGGAAGGTGGGAGTGGGGAGGCAGAGAGGAGCTGGAATAATGAAGCCTGGAGAGCTGGAACTGGGTGGATGGTGGGGCTGGGGCCTCGTGGGAGTCTAGCTTCTGGTAGGGGTGGAAGTTAGGGTGACGACTCCCAGGGGGAGTTGAGGTGAGGCCCAGGGAAAGGTAGGGCTGAGGGAAGAGGGACTCAGAAGCAGGTGGAGGGTAAAGGAAGGAGACGGAAGGGGGAGGTGACCAGGCCCTCTGGGGGAGGGGAGGTTGGGTCCCAGTCTGGCCGCAAGCCGGGCTGTGGGAGGGAGACAAGCTGTGGAGCTGATTATAAATGCAGCTGTGACGAGCCTGAGGGAGAGAAGGGGGTGAGGAAGGGAGGAGGTCGGGAGGGAAGCAGGAGCATGGACGACCTGAAGGTCAAGGGGAACCCAGAGGCAGGAGGTAGCTAACTCCTGTGGAGTTGCGGGAAGCGCTGAGCGGGGTTGGGGAGAATTCTCTAGACTGTTTGAAGAGGGAGAGGAGGGAACGAGAAGTAGTCCCCTTAGCAGGGCCTGGTGAACTGGGCAGGGGCGGAAGGGGCAGGCGGGCTGGCAGGGGGCCGGCCTCCCATGGAAGGGGAGAGGAGGGGCGGCGGGCCCGCGGGGTCTGACACACTCCCCAATCCCCTAGATACACCCCCTTCTGATCCGCGACCGGAGGAGCGAGGCCAGCCGCAACAAGCTGCTGAGACGCACGGTCTCTGTGCCGGTGGAGGGGCGGCCCCACGGCGAGCATGGTACGGCGGCCGAGCAGGCTCGTGCCCCGGACAGTCGCTGGGAGCGGGCGGGGGCGGAGAGCTGCCGTGATCCCGATCCCGAGGACAGGGCGCCCTCGTCCGGGCTGCGCGGGGTACCGGGGCTGTTGGTGAGCGGCCCCCGCGTGTCCCTGCGCTGCTTCGCTCCCCATTTCCTCTCCAGCAGCGAAGTTTGACTGTTTCCCGTGCCTGTAAAAATAGTCTCCTTAGATCGTCGGTCTCCGTCTGTGTTCCTGGCCATGGCCCTCACAGCTCGGTCTGAGAACTTGGAGAACGCCCTAGTCCCCGCCCTCCACCAGACCCGTGTCCCACCCGCCAACCCCCATCTTCTTCCAGCCCGTCAGGCCCGTGGCCTTCCCCTCTTCTTGCCCCCTTTCCTCAGTTGATCTGTGTCCTGCAGTCGATCGCCTCTGCTGTCTTGTTTCCCATTCTCATTTTCCATTCGGCTCTTGATCCCTGGGTCCCTCCCCTCCGCTCTGGGTGGAACTCTGTCAGACCCCCATCTCCTCACGGTCTCTCCCTCTCTCCATCTGTCTCTCCCCCTTCCTCCTCCCTTCTGCCCCCCACCCCCCTCTTTAGTCATTTAAAAAAAGATTTTTGTCTTCCTCTGAGAAGTTCGCTTAAAAGGTTTCCATGGGAACAGTGAGGGGGGGATGAAGGCAGAGAACAGGGATCTGCAGCCAAGGTGCAGAGACGCCCTCAGTCCCCGGAAACCCCCTTGCCACTGCCCGGTTCTCCAGCACTTCCCTTCCGTGACCCCCATTCAACCCCAGGCGACCCCCATTCAACCCCAGGCGACCCCTTTATCCCACCGTCTCTTCCTCCCCTGGAATCCAGGCTTCCAGTTGCTTCCTTAGAGACCCAGTGGCCTGTGTTACCCATTGGCTCCAGCCAGCTGCCTTCTGATAGGTCTAGGCCTCACTGCCCTTGGGGGTCAGCTTTGGGACCCTGGACCAGTGGTCAGGGACGTGTGTCATTGTCATGGAAACTGACACAGGGGTGTAGGTAGCACTCTGAGGCAGGCCAGGAGGAGGTGGTGCCTAGTGTAGAGAGGATGGGGATGTCTGTCTGGTGTGCGTGTCTGGTGTGCAGTGTGTACCTGTGTGCACGGGAATGGTAACATGCTCACAGAGTGTGTTTGTCATTTGTCCTGCGGTTGGCCGCTCTGCCCACAGTTCTCTGTCTCCTTACGATGGGTCCTCAGAGTGCTGAGGCCTTTGGTGTGGGTCTCCTGTGTTTGGAGTGGCGTTTAGGTGGCCTGTGGAGGTTACTGTGTTGGGCTTTAGTAGAGCCTGGGGATGGTTCCAGGGGTATATATGTTGGGGGGGGGCAGGGTTTAGTGGAAGTTAATAGCTGGTGAACGTTTGGCATCTTCAGAGGGAAACAGAATGTGTAGAGGGCATGGAGGGTGTGCAGGGGACATGAAGGTCTTTGGGGCCTTGGGAGCTCCGGTCTGCAAAGGTGTTTGCTGTGGCTGTGGACGCTCCAGCCCGGGAGAGGTCGCCGGACCTTTGAGGGCATTGGAATCCGGGGCTCCTCCTCTGCTGGGTGGAGCTGCAAACGCTCGCTCTCTTCAAGGGCTTCTCTCTCTCTTTTGGGGGTGGGGGTCCTGTTCAGGAGGCGATGATGGGAGGCCTAGTTGGTTTTGGGGGTCCCTCTGTCCCCCTCCCCCGTCTCTCTCGCGTTGTCTCCGGGCGACGGGGCTCGTGACAGAGGCGGCCACGGCAGCAGCGGTCGCCTAGCAACGGCGGCGGGGCCCGGGCAACGGCGGCAGCGGCGGGAGCGGCGGCGGAGGGAGCCGTTCCCGCGGCTGTCACCGCGCGGCCGTCCAGGCCGTCCCGGGCCCCGCCGCCGCCCCACCGCGTCGGGCGGCGCGAGCCGGGCCGCCGCCCCCTCTCCCTCCGCACTCGCCCCTCCCCCGCGCAGAGCGGGCCCCTCCCCCATCGGGGACACCCTCGACCCCCCGGGGGGCGGTGCGAGGTAAGGGCGGGGCCGGGCGGACGAGGCGCGCGCGTGGGGGCCGCGCGCGTGGGGCGGGGGCGCGCGTGTGCGTGGGCACGGGAGGGGGCTGGGGAGGCCGCGGTGGCGGCGGCGGCGGCGGCAGCTGCTCCCTCCGCATGTTCTCGCTGCATCTTCCGAGTGGGGGGAGTTATGGTAACTGGAGGGGGGCAGTAGAGGTCGGAGGGGGGGTGTCTTGGCATCTTCGTGGGGGCAGGGTTGTGAGCACGCGTGGGGGTGGCTGGTGTGAGGGGGGTCTCGGAGCCCTGCTGGAGGGGCAGCCCTGGTGTTTGCGTGTGTGATCGTGACTGTGCTTGTGTCTCTGTGTGTCCGTGCCATGTGCACATGGGGCCCAATTCCTCTTGCACACATGTGTAGCCAGCACTGTGCAGGTATGTCCTGTCTTGCCCTGCCTCTGCCAGTTAACAGCATGAGGGCCTGTGGGGCTAGCCACTGGTTTATGGGGCAGTTTGTGGCCATACTGATTCATGTTACCTCTGACCCTGAGCGTGCATGTCCCTCCCTGGTTGAAGCCAGTGTGTAGGAATGTGTGGCTGGCCGAGGGAGCAGAATTTTCAGTGTCCCTGGTGGCAGGTGTGTGTCTTTGCATGTGTGTTCCAACATTGGCCTGAGTATCTGTGTCAGTCCCGGCATGGGTGTCCAGGGCGTGTCTGGATGTGGGTAGTGTGCCAGTGGTGGGGACGAAGTGTGTGAGTGGTTCCTTGTAGTCTGACTGCATGAACATCTTTGGGCTAGGCAGGTGTGAGCCTCTGCCTGGTCCCCTAATGGGGACAGAAAGCCTAAAGGAGTGAGGTGAAGGGGGAAGCAGGGATGAGAGTCCTCCAAAAGAGGAGAGCACAGAGCCAGGAGGGAAGAACACCCTGAGAATGGGATGGGAGAGAGCTGAGCTGGACTTGAGAAAAGAGGACCACCGGCGGTCGGGAGCCAGGTCTTTCTGTGAAGCAGTCTGGGAGGGTGGAGGGCTAGGCTGGTGCAGTCTGGAGGATCAGGCTTGGCTGGATTGCAGAAGGCCATCCAGCCATCGAAGCTGGTTCCCACTGAGGCCTGGTTCACCACGGAGACTCTGCAGAGCATGCCCTCCCCCGATTTCTCCGTTCCCTATCTAGCCCTGCTCCTCATCTTTCTCTGGCTCCCTTTCTCCCTGGCTCCCTTTCAGAGCTGTCAGCTGGGTATGGAGAAGGACTACGGGGAAGGGTAGGGATTTGGGGGATTGGAGGGTAGGAGAAATGTTTGTGGGTGATGGCAAGATTAGAGACATTGAAGAGGCGGAGTCCAAGCCCTTGCTCTGTGTGTGTGTGCGCTTGCTTGCTTGCAATTGTGTGTGTATACAGGGTGTGTACTGTGTGGGTGTGTGCACAATGCCTATGTTACGGGTCTGTGTAGGTGGCTGTTATGTGTGTGCATAAGTGTATAAATCGTGCAGGGATGGGACATGGAGACCCAGCATGGCAATGTATGCTTTTCAGGTTTGCTGTGTGTACATGGTTGTGTGCTGGTCTATGTCCATGTCACTGCGGGTAGCACTAATAACAAGATATCCCGTGTTTCTGTCACTCTGTCCCCTCTTCTCTGTGCTTCTACCTTTCTTTTCCTGTGTTAGAGTCCTTGTGAGCACATGTGTGTGGCCTCCATGCACCTGTGACTTATTTCTGAGTTCCTAGTGTTCTGTGTGTTGCTTTCAGGAACCGAGCAAAGCAGATTCCTTCCCCTCTGTGAATGCTTTAGTTCCAAAGGAAACTTCAGTGGCTTTAAACTTAAGGCTTTTTATGCCTTTATTAGAGATGCTTGTGCATGAAAGGAATGGCTGTGTGCTAGGTTCCCTGGAATGAGAGTTCCTGAGAACTGCAGAGGACGGATCAGGAGGCAGATACGCTGGGCCTCGGGGGCACTGCTCACTGTGTGACAGAAGGCTAATGAACACATTTGCTCCTTGTTTTTTTGTTTTGTTTGTTCCGTTTTTTCAGTTAGCCATCACAGATGCTGGTGGTTAGAGTCATGGGAAAGCTAGAAGGGGGGGGGTTGTCCACAGATAGCGAATGTGGTGGTTCTGTTAGTGTGAATTATGAACATGTGCTCTAGGGGCATGGGGCTCCCTTTATCTGGCTGAGATCATGGTGTGTACATGATGCAGGGATGACACATGGGACCACAGTATACTTAAGCATGTGTCTCCGGGGTTAAACTGACAGGCCCCTTCCTGTGAAGCATGAACTGTCACATGGTTACATGTCCATTTGTGTAGTGTAGCCCACATGGTAGCCCAAGGCACTCGGGTCGCATAGCCCACACCAGCAGTTCTTCTGTGGCTGTCTGAGTTCAAGTATGTATACCCCTGTTGCAGTGCTCACAAATGTCTAAGCCTGTGGGGTGTGTGGGCCTGGGGTCCCCAGTGCCCCCATGCTCGAGGCTGTCTGTATGTCTCTGAAGCACATAGTTCCCTATTATTTCTCATTGCAACTGTGATATACACGGATCCCCACTGTTTGGTGTGTGTTTTTGTGCTCTACACATGTTCCTGGGAGACTGAGAGGGTTCTCTTGTCTCGGGATCCAGACTTGTGTGTGCAAACCTGAATTTGCCTATGAAAGGAGCAGGGAAGGACTGGCTCTGAGGCAAAATGCAATCTAGAAGCAGGCATGAAAATGTAGTGTGGCTTTCTCTGTTCTATTCTGGAACCTAGTGGGTTAACAGGCAGTTCTTCCGGTTGCGGCTCCCCCCCCCCCCCCCCCCCCCCCCCCCCCCCGCCTGTAGCTTCTTGTTGCCATGGAGATGGTGGCCCCGCCCCTGATGCAGTACCGGCCCCCCCATTGGCTGCAGTGGTGACTGGGGCTGAGGGGGGAGTCCAGGCCTGGGCAGCCATTCTGGAGCTGGAGCCGGAGCCTGGCATCCCCCCACTTTCATTCTCCTTCAGCCCCTTAGACCCTCCAAATTCCCTAGCAGCAGATCTTCAGCTCCCTTCCTCTAAGCCTCCATTCCTCTAGACTCTTGGCAGGCTGAGCTCCATCCGCATTCACCTCCCCTCCTCCTCCTCACCAGCTTTTACTTGGGAGTCCCCAGAACCCCACTGCCCATCCTCCCCACTCCCCTGCATTCTTTTCTTCTCCTTTTCGACCCTTCACTAGCGCCGCAGTGCACGTGGAACCGGCTCCTTCTCCCCCACTTCCATCGGCCCCTCCTCGGATTTTCTGTTCCCCTCTACTCAGCACAGGTCTCCTCTGAGACCTCCCCCTCCAGTCCTGGGAGGGGGTCATGGGAGGCCGCCCTGGACCTCCAGACAGACAGGAGCTCTGGGAGGTGTGGGGCAGGTGGAGGATGTGCCCAGCTGAGAAAAGAGGAAAACCCACCCATGGGCAATGACCTTTAACCATCTCCCCCCGCCAAGCAAGCCCCTTCTCTTGGGTGGGGAACGGGGGACCGAGCCTCCCTGGGTCGTGGCTCTTCTTCATTACGGAGGTTTTACTGATCTTCCTCCTGACTATGCCCCTCTGCTGACTGCCAGTCCCAGTCATGGGCTTAAGGCCTCCCACCCCGACCCCATCAGGGGGCTCCGGCTCAGGTTCCTTGCCCCCTCCTTCCCACCGCCAGCCTCTCCGCCGCCGCTGCTCTTCTTGCTGCTTTCCGGGGGGTAGGTGAGGCCGGAACTGAGGGACTGAGGGAGGTGGCTAAGGTACTGACCCAGAAAGAAATCGGACTTACAGTCCCCTGTCCCCTTCCCCAACTTCCTTCGGGCCCTTTCCTCCCCTGTAGAATACCACTTGGGTCGCTCGAGGAGGAAGAGTGTCCCAGGGGGGAAGCAGTACAGCATGGAGGCCGCCCCCGCTGCGCCCTTCCGGCCCTCGGTGAGTGAATGGAAGTGCCTGCCAGATGTGGCTCAGCTGGGCCCCAGGATTCTGAAAAAAGAGGACAAGGAAGGCTGTGCATGTGTCCCCACATGGTTGGTTTGCCCCTTCTTGGCTCTGCCCCCACTTCTTAGACCAGCCCTCCCACCGTTTCCAGGCTAGTATGTGTGTTTGTGTCTTTGCGCACTTCACACAGCACCCGTGGGAGCAAGGAAGACGAGCTGGTGTCAGGGCTCCCCTCCCCTCCCCCACTCCATGTTCTTCCAGGGGTTCCCTGCCAGCTGAGGGGTGTCTAGAGAGACTCTGTGCTGCCCCAATCACCCCTATTCCCATTTGCTCCTCAGCAAGGCTTCCTGAGCCGGAGACTAAAAAGCTCTATCAAACGTACAAAGTCACAACCCAAACTTGACCGAACCAGCAGCTTTCGCCAGATCCTGCCTCGCTTCCGAAGTGCTGACCATGACCGGTAGGTAGAGGGCCTGGAAGGAGGTGGATGCAGTGTCAGGGTGCTGAGTGGGATGGGGCTCCCTGAGTACAAAGGTTGTGGGGCTCCCTGTGTTGGTTGAGTGCAGAGACATCGGTCAGAGGGGAGCTGGACTGAGCTGCAGACAGCAGGAAAGAGGAGGTGATGGGGAGGACCTGCAGAGGCCGGGGAGGAGGTGAAGGTGAAGCCAAGGAGGGATCTTAGGGTGGAAGGAAAGGTGGGCTCCTGCCCAGGGCAGGAGAGGACAGTGGTGACAAAGCCTACTGGGTGGGAAGTGAGGGAGGGGAAGGAAGTAAGAGCAGCAGGCTGGAATGGGTGGGGGTAGCTGCTGTTGCTGGGTGAGGCTAGGGCTCAGAGACCCCAGTAGTTGCTGGAGGGAAGAGACAGAACAGGAGAAAGGGAGTTGGTCTGGTATGCAGGTAACAGAAGGGGGGGCTCCAAGGCTGGGGCTAATCCAGGGACTGAGGGATGGGGAAGGAAACCTGGCTGCTTGCCTTTGTCCTCCTCTGGGCTTCCCCTTAGTCCAGTCACTCCCTGGAGAGAGTCTGTCCTTCTTTTCCCTTGTGTCTGGCTGTCCCAGGGATTAGGAGGGTAGGAAGGTTGGGATCAGGTGAGTCACACCTTTCCCTGCCCCCTTCCAAGTAACCAGTGCTGGATTTGGGGCTGGCAGGGGGTGAGGGCATGGTATTCCTGGCCGCGGGGGCGGGGGGGGCCGGGGGAGCGTGGTGCTGACGGCAGCCAGAGCCTGTGATGACGGGGCTGCTATAAATAACTTCATGGAGGCTCCCACACCCGAGCTCTCCCTCCTGTTTCCCCATGCTCTACTCTTCGTCCCCCTACCCATCCCCACACCTTTCTGTCCTGCGTCCCCTAGGGCTGGTCCCTAAGTTCCATTCATCTTGTGCTCCCCTGCGGTGCTGGGTCCTCTGCCGGCTCTCGTTGCCCTCCTCAGCCTCACTGCACCTGCCTTTGCTCCACTGCTGGCTGTTCTGCCTCCTCTTCCTCCCAGATCTGCTCTCCAGTCTCCGACCTTTATTCTGCTCCGTTCTGCCCACAGCGTCCTCTTATGCTTTTCTCTCTTTCCCCTGGTTGTGCTCAAAACTGTTCTCTTACTTCATTCATAGTTTGAATCATGAGATGGTTATTAGACACTAGCTGTGTGCCAGGTCCAAACCAAACAATACTCTATTTTCTCTGGGCCTCAATTCTTTGCTTCCTTTTTTTATATATTGAGATTCTGGTTTCTGGAGTCACCTAGACATGTCCAGGACAGTTGTTTTGTCTGTTTCTTTGTTTTATTTTGTTCTGTCACAGTTTGTTTCTTTTTTTTTATTTTTTATTTTTTAATTTTTCAATTCAGTTTCTCTGTGTAGCCCTGGCTGTCCTTGAACTCAGAGAGATCTGCCTGCCTCTGCCTCCTGAGGGCTGGGATTGAGGGTGTGCGCCACCATGCCTGGCTTTGTTTCTTTTTTTAAAACAAGATCTCACTATGTAGCCTTGGATAGCCTGGACTTGCTAGATAGTCCTCAAAATTAGTAGGGATCTGCCTGCCTCTGTCTCCTGAGTGCTGTGATTAAAGGTCTGTGCCATTATGTCCAGCAATTCTGAGCTATTTCTAGGTATCTCAGCTCCTTGAGTATGAGTTGAGGTAGAGAAGTCTCTTGAAGGCCTTTGGTTTCCCTTGTCCCTCCCATGTCTTTCCCCAGGGAAGTCTGGGCTTCCTTCTGTGAGTCTGTGTGTGAAGGACTGAGGCCTTTTTTCCAAAGCTGCCTTCCAGAACCTCTGCTGAGGCAGTGTCCTGAGTGTGAGGAGAGACGGCTTCCCTGATCTTTCTCTGAACCTCCCGCCTACCAGGGCCCGGCTGATGCAAAGCTTTAAGGAGTCCCACTCCCATGAATCCTTGCTGAGTCCTAGTAGTGCTGCTGAGGCCTTGGAGCTCAACTTAGATGAAGACTCCATCATCAAGCCGGTGCACAGCTCCATCCTGGGCCAGGAGTTCTGCTTTGAGGTAGCAGCTCTTGTGGCCCGAGAAGGGTGGAGGGCAGGGATGGTGGAGGCTAGGGCAAAGGGGCCTGAAGAGATGCCACATGTGGGATGTCAAGGAGGCAGACCTGGGCCAGGAAGGAAGACATGGTGGCGGGTCTCCAGCCTCTAGGAACCCCATCTCAAATCCATGTTCCTCTCCAGGTGACAACATCGTCTGGAACAAAGTGTTTTGCCTGTCGATCTGCGGCCGAAAGGGACAAATGGATTGAGAATCTGCAGAGGGCTGTGAAGCCCAACAAGGTACTGGTGGGGAGGAGGGGGCAGGAGGCTGGAGGACAGAGCTGGGGAGGAGGGGGCAGGAGGCTGGAGGACAGGGCTGGGGAGGAGGGACAGGTATAGGAGATCTGGACTAGACAGCCAAGGGTGATTCTCATTATTTCCCTTTCTTCCCATACTGCTACCTCACATCATGTTCTGCTTCCCTACCATGAAAGCCACAGGGCTCTTCAGTCCTCTAGTCCAGTCTCCCTGATAGTGTTTTGTGAACTTTGGTTCTCTATAAAGTCTGGGCAGTTGTGGTGGGAGTGACTGACCCCCAGGCCCCTTGACCGAGGGGCTGTGCACCAGTGCTCCAACCAAGACTCCTGTCCCCGAGCAAACGCTGCCGTCCTGTCCGCTGATCCCTGACTCCAGTTGGTAGCAAGCTCACAGTCCTGGCCCTCTTCTTGTTTCCCAGGGCCTTTATTAAGGAATCCCACTTAAAACTCTAGACACAGTCTGAGCCACACTGCTTCCAATGCACTGCGGTGTCACATAACCCTCACCAGGCGCTTGGGCCCTTCTCAGGCCAACTGTCACATCTCACTGGTCCTACATATGCCAGTAGTATTTTGTTTTACAACATCTGATGTTTCTGCAGGATTTCTCATTCCTTTGAGGACTTCTTTGCTTTTAAAAAAATGTTGCTGGGTGTGGTGGCACATGCCTTTAATCCCAGCACAGAAGCAGGTGGATCTCTGTGAGTTCGAGGCCAGTCTGGTCTACATAGTAAGCGCTATGGAGAGAGATCCTGTTTCAAAAAACCAAAAATAAACAAAATTAAAACTTACATATTTATTTATTTATACAGGGTCTGTGTGTGTGTGTGTGTGTGTATATGTGTGTGTGTGTGTATGTGTGTGTGTGTATGGTGCCACAGTGCACATGTGGAAGCCAGAGTACAACTTTCTGAAACTGGTTCTCTCCTTTCATTATGTTGTGAGTCCTGGGACTCAAACTCATGTGATCAGGCTTAGCAGCAATAACCTTTACCATCTCATTGGCCCCCTAAGCATTTTTTTTTCTTCGAGACAGGGTTTCTCTGTGTAGCTTTGGTGCCTTTCCTGGAACTCACTCTGTAGCCCAGGCTGGCCTTGAACTCACAGAGATCCGCCTGCCTCTGCCTCTTGAGTGCTGGGATTAAAGGCGTGCGCCACCACCGCCTGGCACATTTTTGACTTGTTACTCAAGCATTTCCCAACATTAATTCTGTTGTGTGTGAGCTACCCTTCTATGTTAGCTTCCAAGGCTGCTCTGAAGAGTCACCATGAACTGGGCCAGCTAAAACTATTCTCTCATAGTTCAGGAGGCTAGAGGTCCAAAGTCCAGCTATAAGCAGGGCCCTGTCCTGTAGCCGTTAATTCAGTTCTTCCCTCTTTACATGGCCAGCTTCCTTCTGTCTGTCTCTAAATGGCCCTTCCATGTGATAAAGTCACCAGTCCCTGGATTAAGAGATCACATTAATCAAGTATGCCCTCATCTTATGTATTACATCTGCCAGGACCCTATTTCCAAACCAGAACAGGGCAGAACAGACTCCAAGCCCAGCATGCTTGCCTCACAGCTTCCCTTTCAAGCCCACCTGCTCGCTGTCTCTCTCCTGGTGTGTCTGACTTTTCCATTCTGTTTGCCCTCACCACTTCCTCATGCCAGGACAACAGCCGCCGGGTAGATAATGTGCTGAAACTATGGATCATAGAGGCTCGAGAGCTGCCCCCCAAGAAGCGGTATTACTGCGAGCTGTGCCTGGATGACATGCTGTATGCACGTACCACCTCCAAGCCCCGCTCAGCTTCAGGAGACACCGTCTTCTGGGGCGAGCACTTTGAGTTCAACAACCTGCCGGCTGTCCGGGCCCTGCGGCTGCATCTATACCGTGACTCAGACAAAAAGCGGAAGAAGGACAAGGCAGGCTATGTTGGCCTGGTGACTGTACCGGTGGCCACCCTGGCTGGGCGCCACTTTACAGAGCAGTGGTACCCCGTGACCTTGCCAACAGGCAGTGGGGGCTCTGGGGGTATGGGCTCAGGAGGAGGAGGGGGGTCAGGGGGTGGCTCGGGGGGCAAGGGGAAAGGAGGTTGCCCTGCCGTGAGGCTGAAAGCCCGTTACCAGACAATGAGCATCCTGCCCATGGAGCTGTATAAAGAGTTTGCAGAGTATGTAACCAACCATTATCGGATGCTGTGTGCAGTGCTGGAGCCTGCCCTGAATGTCAAGGGCAAGGAGGAGGTTGCCAGTGCACTGGTTCACATACTGCAGAGCACAGGCAAGGCCAAGGTGAGCACTGTGCCCCCAGGGAAAGAGGACTTGAGAATGGGCACTGGTTTGGGGGCAGTGAAGAGAGGGGAGATTCATGAGGTTGGATTCTGCAGAGGCTGACATGGGTTTTCCTGTGCCCCAGGGAAGGATGAGTTGAGAATGGGCATTGGTTTGGGGGGCAGTGAAAAGAGAGTAGACCCATGAGGTTGGGCTCTGCAGAGGCTGATCCTGGGACTTTGTTGGGCCCCAGGATTTCCTTTCAGACATGGCCATGTCAGAGGTAGACCGGTTCATGGAACGGGAACACCTCATATTCCGCGAGAACACGCTCGCCACTAAAGCCATAGAAGAGTATATGAGACTGATTGGTCAGAAATACCTCAAGGATGCCATTGGTATGGCCCACCTTCAGGCCTTGTTCCTAAACTTCCTCATGCCTACCCCATCACCCCCAAACCTGGCCACCCCAGACCCCACATCCACCCTTCCTCAGAGCCCAGGACCCCAGCCTCCAACCATCTGATTCTGCCATTCCTCCAACCCAGGGAGCCCCCTGTCCCTGCCCTTGGAAAGTGTGACCGCTCCCTGTTGTGCCCCCTCTCCCAGGGGAGTTCATCCGTGCTCTGTACGAGTCTGAGGAGAACTGTGAAGTAGATCCCATCAAGTGCACGGCGTCCAGCCTGGCAGAGCACCAGGCCAACCTGCGGATGTGCTGTGAGTTGGCCCTGTGCAAGGTGGTCAACTCCCATTGGTGAGACTGGGAACGCTGGGCTGGGGGGCCAGGGTTGGGCAGTTGTGTGTTCATCTGTTCATCCATCTGTCCATCCTCAGAGGACTGAGCGTCAGTACGGGCAAAGCATTCTGGGGTGTAGAGCAGAAAGAGGTGATGAGGCCTGGTCCCTGACCTCAGAGGGCAGGCCTCCAGCCAGAATGAGAAGGGACGTGGGATGGACAGAAAGCCACAGAACCATTGTGATGTGTGTTCAGGGAGGGTTCTTTTCAGAGAAGACAGAGCTGTGGTGAAATTAATAACAGGTGCCCAGGGCTGGGCTTTGAAGACTGCAGTCAGGGGCTGACATTTGCACACAGTAGGCAGATGACATTTTCCAGGGCTGTGAGATAACACACATGATATGAGAAGGTCTGGGAGCCTTTCAGGAGATGGCTAGTAACTGGAACAGGCTTAGAGGAGCACGTGGCTATAGTGGAGGCCGTAGGAAAGAGGTATGCTCAGGGAGAGGAGAGTGAGAATCTGGAATTCTTGGATTCAGGAGTCTGTAGTCATCAGAACGTTGGTATCAGGAAGTAGCATGATTGAGACTGGCCTGTGAATCAAGTGAGCTGTGTGGGAAGAGAAAGGAAGACGTCCAGACCATTGGTGGTTATGGTTAATGGGTCGGGAGTGAAAACCAGATCTTGAATCAGGGTGGAGTCAGAAAGCCCAGAAAAGGACTTGCCTAGGGTCCTCTACAGGAAGGGTCAGTAAGGTTTGTCTGAGGGGTTGTGTAGGGAGTCGGGATGACTCGAGGTCATGGGACTAGTACTTGGGAGACCCATAGTCTCATTGACAGAACCAGAGAAGTCAAAAGGAGGAGCCAGCTGGCAGTGTGGGGGCGATAGTGAGCTCTATTTTCCACTAGTCAAGTTTAAGGTGTCAGTGGGACATTGAAGTGGCACTGGGAGGCGGGGATGAGTGAGCCGAGCCATTCCAGGGCCTGGGGATCATGCCTGGGGCACGTCCATCCCCATTTCCCTGGAATCCAGAAGAGTTGGGGGGTCCGAGCTCCCTGTACCTCAAGTGACCCCCCATCTCTCTCCCATCTCTGTCTCTCCCCTGGTGTCTGTTTTTCTTCCCCTCTCCTCGTCTTTCTCACACGCCCCTCCGTCTCTCTCCCGTGTGTCTCTCTCTCCTCACCCTTTCTCCCTCTCCATTTCTCTCTCCAGATCTGTTCCCTCTACCGTGGCCCTCTTCTTCAGCAGCCTCCTGTCTTCCTCCTGCGGTCCTTCCCTCCCAGTCTCTCTCACCTGTCTCCACACCCTCACCTCCTACCACCCCTCAGCATGTTCCCTGGAAGCTGAGGGTCTCTGGGGCTCAGTCCCGGTCTCTCTTTCTCTCTCTCTTTCTCTGTCTCCCCACCCCTTCCCCCCAGCGTGTTCCCGAGGGAGCTGAAGGAGGTGTTTGCATCTTGGCGGTTGCGTTGTGCAGAGCGGGGCCGGGAGGACATTGCTGACAGGCTGATCAGCGCCTCGCTCTTCCTGCGCTTCCTCTGCCCAGCCATCATGTCGCCCAGTCTGTTTGGGCTTATGCAGGAGTACCCAGATGAGCAGACCTCACGAACCCTCACCCTCATCGCCAAGGTCATCCAGAACCTGGCCAACTTTTCCAAGTGAGGGAGACTTCAGGAAGGGTGGGAATGAACTGTGGGCTTCTGGAGGGGTCTCCTGAGTCACCAGAGCATCTGTACCCCTGAGCAGGTTTACCTCAAAGGAAGACTTCCTAGGCTTCATGAACGAATTTCTGGAGCTGGAGTGGGGCTCCATGCAGCAGTTCTTGTATGAGATATCCAACCTGGACACACTGACCAACAGCAGCAGCTTTGAGGGCTACATAGACCTGGGCCGCGAGCTCTCCACACTCCATGCCCTGCTCTGGGAGGTGCTGCCCCAGCTCAGCAAGGTCAGTAGATGTGCCTCTGGCCTGCCTCCAGGTACTTAACCTCTCTGCACAGAACTCTTCCCACCTTGCTGTTCCCGGAAATGTCCACACCAGCTCCAGTACACTTCACAAAGCCTCTGTCTATGCCCACTGAGGCCCTTTTGGAACTGGGCATTTGCCCATCGGGTGACAGCCTTGTCCTTGCAGGAAGCCCTCCTGAAGCTGGGCCCGCTGCCCCGGCTCCTCAATGACATCAGCACAGCCCTGAGGAACCCTAACATCCAAAGGCAGCCGAGCCGCCAGAGTGAGCGGACTCGGCCTCAGCCCGTGGTGCTGCGAGGGCCATCAGCCGAGATGCAGGGCTACATGATGCGGGACCTCAATAGGTGAGCATCCTGCTCCCCTACTGCCGTGCTCTGGGAGCCTGGTCGTTCCTGGATGCTTCTTGCTGGGCCCTAGATGCATCTCTCTAAGCCTCAAAAGGGAAAAACTGCAAGTTCTTAGGGACAATGGTAAGGGTACAGGCAGTGGGAGGCTGAGAGCTCTTTAGAGCCAGAGAGGGAGAAATGCAGAGTCCAGAGGTCCTGAGGCTCCTCTGCTCCCAGCTTAGTTGAAGCCAAAGGAACTCTGATGTAGCTGACTTACTTTGTCCCTCTGCCAGCCCATGCTTGTCTGCAGGCTGCGGTTCAGCCATGTGGTATCAAAACACTCAGGTGTCTCTAAGTGACCTAACAACCCCTGCCCCCAGCCTACCACCTTACCCCAGGAGCTCCCCGTGACCCAGCATTCAGAGAAATAGCAGCTGGAGCTGAGTGGGCCCTGGAGCCTGGCATCCAGTTTGATGGGGGTGGGGCTGGGCCTCAGCGAGTATCCTTCATCTGTGATTACTCTGCTATTCCTCACCCATGTCTCCATCTACGACACCACACCTGTCCTGCCATTCCTCCCATCATCTCTCCACACCTCTCTCCTTCTCCTGTCTGTGCTTGCCCCTCTGCATCTCTCTCCAGCTCCATCGACCTTCAGTCCTTCATGGCTCGAGGCCTCAACAGGTGAGGGCTCTGTCCTCCCCACCCTCCCGTCCTGCTGCACTGACCTCCGCCCGCCTCTGCTCCTCTGCTCCTCAGGGCACCTCATCTCCTCCATACCTGCCCAGAGCGGCCCTTACTCCTCTCTTGCTGCCCCCACCTCCTTTTCCAGGCCTTACCCCCTCCTAGGCCTTGTCCTCCCTCCTCCCCTACCTCCCCTCCTCCAGCTTTCCCTGCCATCCTCCGTGCCTGCCTCTTCAGGGCTGCCACCACCAGCGCTCAGCCCTTCCCTGTGGGTCCCACTTCTCACCAGACCACAGGCTCAGGTGCCAGTAGTCCTGGTCTTAGTTCTGCCTGTGTGTCCTCCTTCCCTTCCAACAGCTCTATGGACATGGCTCGCCTCCCCTCCCCAACCAAGGAAAAGCCACCCCCACCGCCACCCGGTGGGGGTAAAGACCTGTTCTATGTGAGCCGGCCGCCACTGGCCCGGTCATCCCCAGCGTACTGCACAAGCAGCTCGGACATCACAGAGCCAGAGCAGAAGATGCTGAGTGTTAACAAGAGCGTGTCCATGCTGGACCTTCAGGGCGATGGGCCTGGGGGCCGCCTTAACAGTAGCAGTGTTTCCAACCTGGCAGCTGTCGGGGACCTGTTGCACTCAAGCCAGGCCTCACTGACAGCAGCCTTAGGGCTGCGGCCTGCACCTGCCGGGCGCCTCTCCCAAGGGAGTGGCTCTTCCATCACAGCAGCTGGCATGCGCCTCAGCCAGATGGGTGTCACCACGGATGGTGTCCCTGCCCAGCAACTGCGCATTCCCCTTTCCTTCCAGAACCCTCTCTTCCACATGGCTGCTGATGGGCCAGGGCCCCCAGGGGGCCACGGAGGGGGCAGTGGTCATGGTCCACCTTCCTCACATCACCACCACCACCACCATCACCACCATCGAGGTGGAGAGCCCCCAGGGGACACCTTTGCCCCATTCCATGGCTATAGCAAGAGCGAGGACCTCTCCTCAGGGGTCCCTAAGCCCCCTGCCGCCTCCATCCTTCACAGCCACAGCTACAGTGATGAGTTTGGACCCTCTGGTACTGATTTCACCCGTCGGCAGCTCTCACTTCAGGACAACCTTCAGCATATGCTGTCCCCTCCCCAGATCACCATCGGTCCCCAGAGGCCAGCTCCCTCTGGGCCCGGAGGTGGAAGTGGTGGGGGCAGTGGTGGGGGTGGTGGGGGCCAGCCGCCTCCCTTGCAGAGGGGCAAGTCTCAACAGTTGACAGTGAGTGCTGCCCAGAAACCCCGGCCATCCAGCGGGAACCTTCTGCAGTCCCCGGAGCCAAGTTATGGTCCTGCCCGTCCACGGCAACAGAGCCTCAGCAAAGAGGGCAGCATTGGGGGCAGCGGGGGCAGCGGTGGCGGAGGGGGTGGGGGGCTCAAGCCCTCCATCACCAAGCAGGTAGGTGAGGGTAGGAGGAGGTAGGTGGGTGAAGAGCAGCAAGGGAAGGAAGTGGGGGCAGGAAGTGGGTGGAACAGTGTAGTCTGGTGCCACAATCTTCTCACCTCCTCTGTTCACTAAACAAATACGTAGCGTTTGGCCTGTATTCTCAGCATTCAGGAGGCAAGAGGATTACAAGTTTAAGGCCAGCCAGGGCTAGGTAGTGATATTCTGTCTCTAAACAAAAAACTTAGAAACGTTAAGAAGAGGGCCCTCGGCAATGTCCCATAGACTGTTCAGGTAGCAAGGATGTGTAGATGAATAGGTGAGGACTCACTCCCAAGGGAGTGTTCAGAGAGAAGGCTACTGCAGGGGAACAGGTCTGGGGTGTCATTTCTGTGTTTCCTCCTCTGAACACACCCCCTTTCCCACCTTTCCGCTGTCTGCCCCACCTTGCTTGTCTTAGCATTCCCAGACGCCATCCACGCTGAACCCCACGATGCCGGCCTCGGAACGAACTGTAGCCTGGGTCTCCAATATGCCTCACCTGTCAGCTGACATTGAGAGTGCGCACATTGAGCGGGAAGAGTACAAACTCAAGGAATACTCAAAATCGATGGATGAGAGTCGGCTGGACAGGGTACGCTGGCCTTGCCTTCTGAGTCTTGTTCCTCCTGTTAATGCCAGGGAAGGCCTTTAGTCCTTCCAAGGAAAAAACATCTGTGCTCAGATAGTTGGGTAAAAATGAAAGATAGGCAGACCTCTTTTACTAGTCTATTAGGGCCTTATGTTATCAGTCTATTGAAACCTGACCCAACTCTCTGGGTTATATACACTGTAGATCGGAGAGAACTGTTCTATTCAGGCTATAAGAAGGAGAATGGCTGCAGGATTAGGGCGTGTGCGAAGAACACTACCCAAGCTAGGCCTGGTAGCACAGGCCCGTGAACTGTTACTCAGACTAAGACAGGAGATGTCAAGTTCAAGGCCAGCTTGGGCAACTTAATGATACCCTGTTTCAAAATAAAAAGTAAAAATAAAGTCATGGAATATAGTTTGTGGTAGAATGTTTCCCTAGAATGTATGAGGCCCTGGATATCCGTTCTACTAGAGGGTTAAGCACTCATGCCCACGGCAATCATCATAGGCCACGAATTCCTCTCTCCTGTGTGTCTAGAATGGAACGCTTAGGGATGGGCCTTCACAGCATGGTAAAAGCTTCTCAGATTGCCTCTCTTGTCCATGCTTCAGGTGAGGAATCCTTGTGAGGAAGGCTCCAGTTTAGCACTAGACACCAGAGCTTTCAGGAGTGAAAATAAACTGGGAACATACACGTCCTGTAGCTAGTGGCTACCGAAATGATGCGTATATATTGTTGCAATTCGGGAACTAAAATCTTAGAGTTATTTAACTTTTAAATAGCTATGTGTAAGCTGGGGGTAGAGCTTAGTAGTGAGGCTTTGGGTTTGATCCCTAGCACTGAAAAAAATAAAACCTAAAAGAATTACATGTGACAGTTATATTAAGTAACAGGTAAATGAAGTAACTGGTCTGAGCTCTTCTGAACCTGGAATCCCAGACTCCTATTAATAGTCATATTCTCAGCCTGGGGTCCCCTTGATCTCCTGTCCGCAGGACAGGCCTGAGGAGGGAGTCATTTATGAGACAGCACCTGCCCCCACCTTACCCAGAGTCTCCCCGCCCCCATGTGCTCAATCTTGGTTTGGAACTACAGGCCCTTTGTCTTTCATTTCTAGATAATGCTTCTCATGTCGTGTCCAGTAGTCTTGCCAGGGTGCCCTATGGGGCTCCATATTCCCCATGCTTGTGTGAGGGCATGGCACACTTCTAAGATGTGGACTTTGACCTTGCTCCATCTTGAGGAAGCCTCAGTATCACATCAGGCTTTCTTAAAAACAGATCAAGTGTGTCCAACAGGCAGAGAAGGATCGGGTGCTCCTTGTGTCGTGGCATGGCTAAACAGACGGGGATGGGAACGGGCTGGTAAAGCCAGGGCAGGACGCTCCTCACAGTGCGGGGTCATGTGCCCGGCGGGCAGGTGAAGGAGTACGAGGAGGAGATTCACTCACTGAAGGAGAGGCTACACATGTCCAACCGGAAGCTGGAAGAGTATGAGCGGAGGCTGCTGTCTCAGGAAGAACAGACCAGCAAGATCCTGATGCAGTATCAAGCCCGCCTGGAGCAGAGTGAGAAGCGCCTGAGGCAGCAGCAGGTGGAAAAGGACTCCCAGATCAAGAGCATCATTGGCAGGTGAGGGGCGGCCCGGGGAGGGGTGGGAAGGGGTTGAGGCTGGAGGGAGATGGGAAAAGCCTGCTCCCTTACCAAGCCCTGGCATTGCTCACACACTAACTTCTGAAGTCCTGGGAGATATACCCATTACTGTTTTACATCACTGGACTTAGCTTGGGCCTAGACTCCCTATCAGTTTTTCTTAACCCCACCTCTGAGGGTCACCACAAAGCTAAGCAGTAGTCCCTAGCCACAGGAGCCCTTAACCATTCGCGTGTTCTTGGGCAGAGATCCTTCTCCAGCCATGGGAAGGGGTTCCATGAGAAAGGGGCTTTTGGTTTTTTTTCAAGACAGGGTTTCTCTGTGTAGCTTTTGGAGTCTGTCCTGGATCTCACTGTGTAGACCAGGCTGGACTCGAACTCACAGAGCTTCGCCTGGCTCTGCCTCCTGAGTGCTGGGATTAAAGGCGTGCGCCACCGCCGCCCGGCGAGAAAGGGGCTTTTAGCTTGTTTCTGCTCCGAAGGAACTGCCTCAACGGGCCACTCTAGCCAAAGCCAGTCCTGCTCTGATCTGCTGTACATGCTGTTTTTGAGTGAGACTTCATTAGAAGAAAATGGTTTCTCCATTCGAGACATTTGAATCCACTGCTAGGACTGAGATCTTATGAGCTAGGACACCTGAGAACAGTGGTTAGTTATGATGGCCCGGGGCACAGAAGTTAAATCATCTGCAAACACAAGGCCTCCAGGAGGGATGGCTGAGGTAGCTGGCTGCCAGGAGGCTTAGAGGCACAGAAATCTAGCTGGGCATAGTTGTGCACACTTTTCATCCAAGCTCTCCAGTGGATTTCTGAGTGTGAGGTCAGTCTGATCTACATAGAGACTTCAAGGACAGCCAGGGCTACGTAGAGAGACCTTGTCTCAAAACAAAACAAAAAACAAAAAAAAAATGACACAAATCTAACGTCAGGATCCAGGAGTACCCATGTCTGTAATCCCAGCATTTAGCAGGAGGATAACCTTGGCTACATAGTTCTGCATTCTGGGTTTGCTGGAAAAAAACATAGGGAGAAATCAAATCTACTTTTCTGGGTTGGAGAGATGACTCAGGTGGTTAAGAGGAAATACTGCTCCTGCAGAGGATCGGAGTTCAATTCCCAGCACCCACACCAGGTGTCTATAACTCCAGCTCCAGGAGCACCTGCATTCAGACACAGACACAGACACAGACACACACACACACACACACACACACACACACACACAGATACACATAGTTAAAAATAATAGAAATAGATTGGGCAGTGGTGGCGCACACCTTTAATCCCAGCATAGAAGCAGGTGGATCTCTGTGAGGTTTGAGACCAGTCTGGTCTACATAGTGAGTTCCAGGATAGCCAGGGCTACACAGAGAAACCCTGTCTTGTAAAACCAAAATAATAATAATAACAACAACAGTAGGAATAAGCTGGGTGTGATGGTGCATGCTTTTAATTCTATCACTGGTGAGGCAGAAGCAGGCAGATCTCTGAGTTTAAGGTCAGCCTTGTATACACTGTGAGTTTCAGGCCAGCCAAAGCTACACAGTGAGACTGTCCTGAAAAACCAATAAGTGAATAAATAAGTAAGTGTAAACAAGTCTTTAAAAAATCCCTCAGAAGGCAGGCATGAGGACCCCTGGGAGGAAGTGGAAAGCAAGATTCCCGGGTAACAGAGCATCTTTTGGGTCAAGAGGAATTCTGCAAGGAGGAGAAATCGTCCAAGGCTTTTCCAGAGTTGCAGGGGTTCCCCAGGGTCAAGAGTACTCCAGGTGGGCTCTGAGCCCGTGCCCGCCACTAACCCCACTGAAGCCCGTCCCTTCAGGCTGATGCTGGTGGAGGAGGAGCTGCGTCGGGACCACCCCGCCATGGCTGAGCCGCTGCCTGAACCCAAGAAGAGGCTGCTCGACGCTCAGGTGGAAATTACAATGTCATTTATCTTCTCCGTGTCCCATCCCCATCCATCCCACTGTCTCTGTGCACTCACGGCACCAGCCACCCCGGCCCACCACCATCTGTCTGCCGTGGTCCTGTCTGTCTACTGGCTGCTTCCTTCCTGCAGCCCCCAGTGATCCATCTCCATCCCATTGTCTGTGCCTCTGTCACACCTATGCCTCCTGTCCTGTCTTCCCACTCTTACCTGCATCAGGACCTTCCACCAGAGCCTCAGCCTCTCAGCGCCCCTGTCCCCAATGCCCTTGAACTCGTGCCTCTTACGAGGCCACTCCTGTCTGCTTCTTCAGCTCTTCTTGAGTCAGGAAGGCTGAAGTCCCACTGGATAGAGTGGAGCATGGATAATCGGAGCTGTACTTCTCCAGCTCTGTGTACCCTACAGACTCAGGGTTCTCTTGACTCCCCATTCTGACTCTTTGGTAGGTCCCATGTAGCCTCTTTTCTCTGACTCTTCAGATCCTAAGGTCTGTCCCAGAGGCCCCTTCCCATAATTCAAATTCGGCTTGCCTTTGGCCTCTGGTGTTCCCTGAACCTATGTCTAGCTCCCTGTCACCACCCTCTCTGCTCTCCAGCCAGCTTCCAGGCCCTCTGCACCCTTGCCCCTGCTCTTTCCTATCCATACTCCTCCTCCCTCTGCTCTGACCACCAGGACTCCCTGCCCCCTGCCACCAAGCCTCCTGACCCCATGACCCCACTCTCTCCCCCTGCAGCTCCTCATCAGGTAATTCTCCTGGTTCCGCTTTGACCACGGGCGGAGGACACTGGGGGAGGTGACTCCGGACCACTGCAGGTTGGTGGTGAAGCCCACCCCTTCCACCTCTCTGCAGCCTCTCCCCTCTCACTGCTGCCCACCACACCCAGAGACCCTCCACAGACCCCACTCCCCGACACCTCCTGCACAGACAGACCCCTTCCCAATGTACAGCCAGAGCGTACCTGCCAACACCCACACACCCTTGACGCCTCATCACTACCAAATTGGACTCTTACAACGACCAAGCACATTTACAGGTTCCCCGCTTCTCTCCAAACTGGCCAGCCCCACAGGCACCTCCTGACAACACCCTCCCTTTCCTCTACCTATCCAGTGTCTGTCTGTCACCCCCCATTTCACCAGAGTGTCCTTGGAAGTTGGGAAGTTGGGTGGGTGTAACGGGGTGGAGGGGTATTGGGCTGGGGCCAGGCTAGGGGCTGTGCTGACTCCAGCAGGTAGGTTGGGGTCTCCTCTTCCTTTCCTAACTCCTGCCCTCCTGCTCTCTGCCTCTGCTTTCTCCCTTGTGAGGCGGAAGGGACCTGAGGCTTCCCGTAGTTACTACTGGGTGGAAGTTGGGAGTGGGTAGTTAATTCAGGGCGACACTAAGGACCCTGGAAAAGATGCTGTTAAGATGTCCTGACAGGTGAACAGAGTGGATGGCATATGACAAGCAAGACAAAGAGTCTTGGACAGATGTCAGGCTGGACTTTTTCATGTGGCCTGTAACTTAGAAGAGGAGAAACAGCTTCCTAGAATGTAGTCAAGGGCCTAGTAGCCATATTTAGGTTCAGGCAGGGACACTAGGAACAGCATGTTAAACAACCTCTCTTGTCAGAGCTCAAGTTCCTGAGTTGCTAATGCCACTCATTTCCCTCTCCTGCCACCCAGTAGTCTTTAGGACACACAATCCTACCTGAAAGCCAGCAGCTGGCAAACTGTCAGGCACACCTCAGTCCTGAGACACGTTTCTGTGGGACTGATTTGTGGTGGGCAGTGGCTCCTCACACTGTCATTTTAACTCTCTGCCTGCCCAGGCTCTGTCAAAGTAGTTAGTGATCTGTAAACAAATGCTGAAAGACACCAGGGAACCTCACCATTTAAAGGACTCCAGCAGTGAACTCCTTTGTAAAATGAATAATAGCACCCTAATTTATCCAGCTTCTAAATTTGGGACCATGAGGGCGTAGGGGGCATGCCCATGTGTCGTCATGAGCAGACAGGCAGAGTGGAGGGAATCTGAGGGTTCCTTCCCCTGTTCTCTTCCTACATGTACTTAGGGCTCCTATTACGTATAATCTCCTCTCCCACTGACTGGCTGTGAGATACCCAGATAGTCAAGAGGGCAGCACTGACTAAGGTTATATTTTGGGTGGCCTTGTAACAGGTGAGTCTTTGGTTCGGATATGGAAGCCTTCCTTTCTTGTGTCCTTTGGAGATAGGGTCAGATACAGAGAGCTACATGCTGCTCTACCTGACGTTTTGTGGCTCAGACAGTATTTGTATATTTGTTCCAAACCATCTGTAGGCTTTGCTCCCCTGCAGCCCAGCAAGTAAAAAATAAAAATTAGTTTTGAGCTAGATTTTTAAAAGCCAAGTAAGTGTTGAGAAGTGTGGGGACTCGGGTGGTCTTCACTCCTAGCAGAGGCACAGAAGGTTGGGGGAGCAGGAACCAGGAAATGGGTCCCAGAGCCGTCAAAGGTCCTGAAAATAGGTATAGGAGTGACACAGGGTCTGCCACTCCAGCAGGAGGCCGGGGAGGGGACTGGAAAGGAAGGAGGGTGGGAAGGAATGGAACTGGGGCACAAGGGCTCTAAACCAGTGGTTCTCAACATATGGGACGTGACCCATTTCACAGGGGTCGAAAACCAGATATTTATGATTCATAACAGTGGCAAAATTAGGAAGTAGCAACAAAATAATTTCATGGTTGGGGGTGTCACATGAGGAACTGTGTTAAAGGGTCTCAGGTCAGGAAGGTTGAGGACCTCTGCTCTAAACCTTTCAGTCATTCCTACCAAGTGTGAGAGGAGCCTTCCTACAAGATGTCCCTCCACATCACTTCCCTGATCCCCTTCCTGTTTCCAGTACAGTTAAACCTCTCTAATTTGGGATGCTAAATTTGAGAGGTCCACTCTTGAGTAACTGATAAACTGAGTGACAGTGTCTATTTAGTGAATACCTGTCTTCAAAGCACAGTAAGTAAAACTCTAAACGAGGCTGCTACACAGGCCTTCAGGGAGCATAGTGAAATCAAGTCTGTTTGCTGGTGTAGGTTAAGTCCCCGCCCACAGACACATTCCCACCCATTGCTTAGCACACCCTTTCTTCCCAGAGAAAGGAAAACTCAAGGCCTGGTTTTGTTCAAATTATGAACAAACTTCCAGATCTGTGGGGGTTTGGATTAATGAGGTTTTACTGTATTGCCTCCTCTGGTTCCTCAGTGTGAAGTTCCTGCCTGGGTGGAGGGTGCTGGGAGGGGGTTTCACGGTTCCATGGACGGGGCTGGGGGATGGAAGTGGGAGTCATGTCAGAGGGAAGGTGAGAGCTAGCTGCTTTTGAGCTGGTTTTCTGGTGTGAGTTCTCCCCCTGCTCCCCCAGAAGCCCTGGAGGTGAGAAACAAAACAGAGAGGGTGGACATGGCTGTGGAGTGGGCTGTGGGTGAGAGCACTGCTTGGGGCTGGCATCCCTGCCCCGCGAAGCGTCTCAATAAGTCCGCGCTCTCCTCTTTGGTGTCTTGCAGGAGAGGCAGCTTCCCCCCTTGGGTCCAACAAACCCGCGTGTGACGCTGGCCCCACCTTGGAACGGCCTGGCCCCCCCAGCCCCACCTCCCCCACCCCGGCTGCAGATCACAGAGAACGGCGAGTTCCGGAACACCGCAGACCACTAGCCCACCCAGCATCACAGACCTCCGTCCTTGTGCACCCCACCCCGGAACATCACCACCCACCAGGACTGGACATCACCGAGGGACAGCAGGATTGCCTCCCTTAGTGCCTCCTCGAGGCGCCCATCCGCCACCTCCACTGCACCATTTCTAGGAGGGAGAGTGGGACCCTGAGCTGCCCTCTTCACCCCCAGGGACCCTCACCCCAGGACACCACCTACCCACAGACCCCTTCACTCCGGGGTGCTATCCCCACCCTCTGCCTCATAGTTCCCCTGAGCACTGGGGGACAGACCCTCACCCCCACACTGGGGGTGAGGCACCTCCAAACTTTCAACTTCAGGGTGATTTTTTAGCAGTAACCAGAGCTGACAATCTAACTCCCCTCCACCACCCCATTTTGGCCTCCCCTGTCCCCCTTGTTATGGGGAGGGGACCCCGGGTGAGGGGGCCCTATTACCCCTTGATTTCTCAGGAGCGTCTGGGGGGGCTCAGCACGCACAAACTCCTCCTCTTCTTTCCACTCTTACATTTACTTTCCCCACCCAGAACCCAGATGGGGTGGAGGGGGCCACCGGGGCAGGGAGGGGGCGGCAAGGGGGGAATGGGAGTTGCCTCCCCTTCTTCCCACACCTGATCTGCTCTTGGCTGGTCCCAGAGCGGGGTGAGGGGGCTTATGCCCCCCCCTCCCCCAGTGTGTTGGGTGGGGTGGAATTGAGGTTCGGATGAGGGGTTAGGGTTTAGGAGGCCATGTGTGTTGGGTTGTGGAGGACAGACTAGCTGACCTGCCTTACCCTGACATACAGCCAGCCCCTACCCTTCCCTCTTTTGTCTCTACTCCCATGGGGAGGGGGAACTTACTCTAGGAAAAGCCATGTCTCTCTCCCCCAGGGTGGGGGACCTGTGTTGGAGGATGGGTGTTTGGGGGCCTCCTTCCATGACTCTGTCCCCTGGGGGAGGTAGGACAGGGCTGGGCTTCCCTCTCACCCTCCCCCCTCACCCAGTCTCCCTCCCTCCCGCCAGCTCCACGATTTTTCGGTGTTTCTCTGTACATAGCTCTCTGGCGGGATAGGGGAGGTAGGATGGATGGGGTTTGGGGTGGGTAGGCCATGGAAGGGAGAAATCCCTCCTGGGTACCCCCTCTTCTCTGACTGCTGTCCCCTACCCAGCCTTGTCTCTAACCCCTTCTTGCGTTTGGTATTGAGAATTCCTCCCAGACTCCAGACTCGACCTTTTGTATGGACAGCTCTCCTTCAATCTTACCCCTCTACACACATCCACCCAGCCGGGGCCAAATTTATACTTATATAAAAGTTGTAAATATGTGAAATTTTATCCCGTTCCCTTTCCTCTGCTTACCCCACTTCAGGCCCTACCCTCGTACCTCCCCCCTCCTCTTTGGCTGTTGTAATTATCTGGGGTTTGTACTGTACATAACGGGCTGGGGGCTGGGAGGCGACCCCTCTGTACAGAGCTTCCTGGCTCCCTAGCCCCACCCCTCACTTCTCTCCCCACCCACCTACCTTAAGAGTGCGAAGACCTTCTTGGTACTCATTTTTCTTTGTTTACTCGTTCTCTTTACCGCCCCTACTCCTAGCCCCGCCCCCTTTCTCCCACTCCCAGCCCCATTTCCTTTTTTTCTGGAGTGTGTGGTGAAACAGAAAAATCATGTTTAATAAACGGAGATTGTTCTTTTATCGCTGGGTTGATTTTTTTTTTTAATTAAGTTTTGGTTTTTCGGGACAGGGTTTCTCTGTGTAACAGCTCTGGCTTTCCTGGAACTCGCGCTGTAGACCAGGCTGGCCTCGAACTCACAGAGATCCTCCTGCCTCTGCCTCCCCGAGCGCTGGGATTAAAGGCGTGCGCCACCTCGTCCAGCACTGGTCTGACTTTTTAGTCTGGAGTCCCGGGAACCACCTGAAGGGGTGACAGGAACTACTTTGGGGGAGAACGCGGCCAGTCTGCAAGCAGTACTACAGGGTCCCACCTAGTCAGGAGAACAGCATACACCGCAGCGTCCTCCGCACTCCACTCCCGCTCTCCACCCGCCGCAGCACTCAACCCGCAGGCGCAGAGGCTGCGCACGGGCCCAAGCGAACACACAGGCTTTGCAAAACTTTGCAATACCGGCTTTAATCGTGAGGACGCGCCTCTGGGAAAGGGAGGGAAAGAGTCGGGGTCCTTAGCGAGTGTACGCTCCAGACTTCCGGCCTGGCTGCCCCGCGTGCACACTAAGGACAGCAGCACCTACCTCGCGCGGCGGCGGAAGACCCCCACGGCGCCGCCGAGCCCGGCACGCCCCTCACCACCCCGCGGACCGGTACTCGACCTCCGCGGCTCCCCAGGCGACGCTCGGCGGCGCTCGGCAGCCGGCCGGCTCCCAGCCCCGCCCCCGGCCGCACAGCCAATAAGAAGGGGGCTTGTAGGCTCCCGTCCTTCCATTGGGTGCGGCCTGGCCCCGCCCCGCGCGCTTGGCCGCAGCGGCGTCCGGCGGAGCGGCGGCAGCTTCCGGCCGACCAGGCGCAGTGGAGGCTGAGCAGCGGCGAGGCGGTCTCGCGTGCGGTGGGGGCGTGTCGGCGGGAAGGCGCGTGGCGGGAGCTTGCGGAGCCGGCCCGCGTGAGCACGGTGAGGCGGGGCGGGCGGCGGCCGAGGGCGGCCCGAGCCGGCGGGGTGGGGCGCAGTCCCCTCCTCGGCTTCCGCAGGGCCTGCGGGTAAACACCCTGGCTGGTGTCCCGTCGGTTTTCTTGGTGGGCGGAACTAATGCACAGAAACTGTCACTGAAGAATTTTCGAGTGTCGGCGGGGGGCAGCTTGAGACGGGTCTCCCGTCCCGATCCGGTGTGACTCCGGGCTCCTTCCTCCGCAGCCTTCGTTCCGCACAGAGTCCTACTGTTCCCGACCCCCTGGGATTTCTCTTCCCGAGGTGGCCATGGATGCTTCGACTCTGCCCCCCACACCCTCTTCTCCGAGGTGCAGCCCAGCCCCCCGGACAATCCACATTGAGTTCCCTCATCATAGCTCTTCGCTGCTGGAATCCCTGAACCGCCACAGGCTGGAGGGGAAGTTCTGTGATGTGTCGCTCCTGGTTCAGGGCCGGGAACTTAGGGCTCACAAAGCGGTGTTGGCTGCTGCTTCTCCTTACTTCCATGACAAGCTGCTTTTGGGGGATGCGCCCCGACTCACTTTACCGAGTGTCATTGAGGCAGATGCCTTCGAGGGACTGCTGCAGCTCATTTACTCAGGGCGCCTCCGTCTGCCCCTGGATGCGCTCCCTGCCCATCTCCTTGTAGCCAGTGGCCTGCAGATGTGGCAGGTAGTAGATCAGTGCTCAGAGATTCTTCGAGAACTTGAAACCTCAGGTGGTGGGATATCAGCTGGTGGAGGAGCCTCCTACCACACACTTCTTTCCACAACATCTTCAGGAGGCTGGTGCATTCGCTCTTCCCCTTTCCAGAACCCAGCTCAGCCCTCTGCTTCTACAGAGAATTCTGCTTCTACTGAGAGCCCCATTGGAGGGGAGGCGAGTGAACTAGAAGAAGTGTTACAGATTCAGGTGAAAGAAGAAGAGGAGGAACAGGGGTCAGCAGCCCCACTCTTTCAGACTCCTCAACCTCAGAGAATATCAGGAGGGTTTTCCCAAGCTTGTGGATCACACCCACTGCCTACATCTGCTCTTCCCAGCAAGCCCCCAGAGGATGAGAGTTCAACCCTTGAGCCTCCTGCCCCTCCTGTACGAGCTCCCCAAGTCTTATATGTTAATCAGGAACCCCTTGAGTCTAAGGAGGAGACGTCAGGAGGTAGGACTCCGTCTGGAGGAGCGAAGGAGAAGACCAAAGCACTCTCTGGAGGGGACTCTGAGGGAAATGAGGAGCTAAGATACTTGCTGTCCTCAGGAGGAGGGGAAACATCTGGGGCAGGAGATCCATCCTGGAAACCAGTGGATCTTCATGGGAATGAAATCCTGTCAGGGGGTGGAGGACCTGGAGGATCAGGGCAAGCTGTGCATGGGCCTGTGAAGCTAGGAGGGACACCCCCTGCAGATGGAAAATGCTTTGGCTGCCTGTGTGGAAAACGGTTTGCAGTAAAGCCAAAACGAGACCGGCACATCATGTTGACCTTCAGCCTCCGCCCTTTTGGATGCGGCGTCTGTAATAAACGCTTCAAGTTGAAGCACCATCTGACTGAGCACATGAAGACCCATGCTAGAGCTCTGCATGCGTGTCCCCATTGTGGCCGTCGGTTTCGTGTCCATGCCTTTTACCTTCGCCACCGGGACTTATGCAAGGGCCAGGGCTGGGCCGCCGCCCACTGGACTTACAAATGACTGCTCATGCTCTGTACTGACTTCTAGGGCCAGGGCTGGGCCGCCGCCCACTGGACTTACAAATGACTGCTCATGCTCTGTACTGACTTCTAGGGTAAGACAGGGACTGCTGCTGATGGAGTCTTACCCTTCCCCACGTCAGTCCTGGACTGTGTAGGCATTCCAAGAGATTATATATGTTATGAACCCCTGACTCTTGGCTATGGGCCTCACCCTGGTGTACTTGGAAGTTCAGGTTTCTCAGTCCAGCTATTTGTTAAGCAGACTGTAGGAAAGTCATACTTTTGATCACGTAACCTAAATGACCCTTTTTGTGTTGTTAGCCAGTGAGGAAACCACTGACTTCCTACAGGTTAGTGGGAGAAGAGCTGGGACAAGATGACCCAGAAACTTTGACTTCATCTTCCCCAGGAGGTCAGGGAGCTGGTGTCCAGCTACGGATGTGTTTGATTCAGAGCTCAAGTAATTGCCACACTAAGCTCTGAGCGTCCTCCCCCACACTGTCAGCCGCTCTGTTTCTATACTTCTTTTTGCTCCTTCTTTCTAGAAGCTTTTTAGGTTGTACTTTGCTTTCTCACCAGTAGACACCTTCCCAAGTATCCTGTTAAAAATGTACTTGAGTATGCGACAAGTATGGTGGTGCACACACATTTAATCCCGCCACTTGGGAGGCAAGGGCAGACAGATCTCTGTGAGCTCCAGACCAACCCAGGTACCATAGTTATCCAACATGACAAGTTTCAGGCCAGTCAGGGCTACACAGTGAGACCTGGTCTTAAAAAAAAAAGTACTTGAGCACTTTAATGCATTGAGCATTTCATATGTGATTCCAAAGCCCCTAAGAGGCCCTTTCCTCAACAGCCTTTGCTCTTGTCTACCTTGGACTACCACTGACAACTTGCTTATGATCACAGTGACAAACGTGACCAGTGAACTCAGGAGATGGCAACTGATCTAAAATGCTCTCAGGGTAGCACCATTGCTCTCTGAGCAAATTGCCCTGTTTAGAAGGACTCAGGGTTGAGACCACACACGGTGAATTGTGCAGAATAACTGTATGGTGAGACCATACTGCCTCCTTTTCCATCCTGCCCACATTTGCTAGAAACAGCTCCTTTGTAGAGGTGGAGGGGTAGATACTAGAATGGAGGTGAAGGGAGATTTAAAGTCACTTCATTTCATTACTTAATAAACTCTTCCCTGAAATCTAAACTGACAGTAGCCTGGATTGAGTAATTTATGTGGAGGAGATAGATGTGAGAGCAGAGCTTCCAGAGAGGAGTGTGTTCCCTTTGCAGCAGTTATGTTGATGGAAGAATGGATGGTTTCCCAGATACATCTCCGAGAACGCTGTCCTAGACTCAGGCCTGCCCCACTGCTGAGGAACCTTGGGTAAGTTCTTTATGTTTCAGAGTCTGAGCTGCTTCCGTTTGTTTGAGACCTCACCTTGCTATCTCGCCAGACTGGCCTCAAACTCATGACCCTCCTTCCCCAGCCTGTTGAGTACTGGGATTACAAGGACATAACACCATGCCTGGTTTACGCCACTTTTTGAAAGGGTTTGGGTCTTACGTTATTTTCTGACATCTTGTATTATGCATGGTGTTGGATGGTACTTTGGTTTCGTCTACAGATCCTTAGAACAGGTTTTCCCTCACTCAAAAAGTGTCTCAGTGAACAAGAGCACTCACCGCCAAAACATGGAGACCTGAGCTCAGATCCCAGCACGCCCAGGAAAAGAGTCAGGTGTCAGGTGACAGGAGGGTTCAGTAGGTGCCTGCTGATGAGCCTGACGACATGAGTTTGCTCCCCAGAACCCACACAGTGGAAGGAGAGAACCAGCTTCTGCAAGTCGTCCTCAGACCTTTACACGCAAGCCATAGCACATGTGTGCACACACAAACACACAATTTAAAAAAGAAAAAGAAAAATGAGGTTTTTGTGGCTAAGCAGGTGAATTCTAGCTTGGATTGATCAAACTCTCAAAAGAGATGTGCCATGGTCTTCTGCCCTTGGTAAGGAGGGTACGTTGGGAAAGAAAGTAGTGAAGGTGTCTTGATTGACCGCAGTCCTACCCACCCACTTGGGTAGGTAGATTATATCAGATAGGTAGCTGTATTCCTTGATGTCTTGGTTCCTTGGGTTGCAAGCATTGAAAGGTGGCTCTGGATGACCTTACTAAAATGAGAGTTTATAGAAGAATGGGAAGTGGCTCCTGGATTGGAAGGAAGGCACTAAGGAGCCCTGCCTTTGGAAGAAGTTCTTTCAGAGCTCATGGAGCAAGAATCGCTGGGCAAAGACCTTGAGCTCACAACATGTTATTGGGAGTGGTTGGTTTAGAACCCAGAGTGTTCTTAAATTTGCTCTGTACCAGAGGCCTCCTGTGTGTGGCCCTCTTCCCTCTACTTCTGAGTGCTGAGATTATAGGGCACACTGCCACACCAGGGTCGTTCTTGGTGGTTTTGTTGTTGTTTGGGGTTTTTTGTTTGTTTTTAGTGTTGGGGATTGAATCAGACTCACACTTGGAATTATGTACCTCACAACTGAGCTATCAACCCAGCTGATTCTTGTTCTTGTGGCACTGGACTGAAAATAAACTTCTCAGGAGAGGATTGGGGATGTAAGTTAGTGGTAGATGGCTTGCCTAGCAAGTACAAAGGTTGGGTTTGAACTGAGGTCCACAAAATAAAAAAAAAATCTCAATCGAACTCTCAGGCTCATACACTCTGGCTAGAGCACCTTGAAAACACATCAGTGTGACTAGAATCTTCATAGAAAAAATTAAGTCCTGAGGTAGAAGAGGGAAGGGTGTGTACAGGTCAGCCTGTAACAGCAGAGGCCCACTGGAAACAGTCTCCACCTGTAACCTACCTTGGAAGCCTTAAAACCTCAGTATACATCGCACTTACCTGAGTATTCAGGAAACGTTGAGCCTGCCCTGGTACCACCATTCAGCCTGTCAATCTTGAGGTGGGGTCATTTCTGATCAAACTCCGTTTGTAGAGTAGGCTGGTCCAGAACCTATAGAGCTCTGGCCTCTGCCTCCTGAACACTGGGATTAAAGGCGTGGACCACCATGCATGGCCCTCTTTAATCTTTATAATACTTAGTTACCCTATGAGACAAACTGTTTTTAGACATTGCCTGGCACTACAATATTCTTGAAGCTTTGTTATTTGAATCTGATCTTTGTGTTCTGGACATATCTTTGCTGAGCACCTTCCCTCCCCTCAAGCAATCTTACTTGTTAGTTACTATATAAAAATTAAACTGGGCCGGGCGGTGGTGGCGCACGCCTTTAATCCCAGCACTCGGGAGGCAGAGCCAGGCGGATCTCTGTGAGTTCGAGGCCAGCCTGGGCTACCAAGTGAGTTCCAGGAAAGGCGCAAAGCTACACAGAGAAACCCTGTCTCGAAAAACCAAAAAAAAAAAAAAAAAAAAAAAAAAAAAAAATTAAACTGGGGCTGGAGAGGTAGCCCAGCAGTTAAAGAACACTTCCTGCTCTTCCAGAGGACCAGGTTCAATTCCCAGTACTCACATGATGGCTTGCAACTGCCTGTAACTCCAGTCCCAGGGGATCCAACTTCCTCTTCTGGCCTCCTAGGGGACCAGGCATGCACATGTAGACAAAACACTTATAAATAAATGAAATTTTAAAAATAAAAACATAACTACAGTTAGAGATTGAGATTGTTGTGCTGAGCTGAACATGGTGATGCAGGAGGAGCAGGAAATCAAAGTCAGCTTCAACTACATGGAGAGTTTACAGACAGCCTGGGTGGTATGACACTCTGTGTAAGACAATAAAGATAGAAAACAGATTGTTATGCCCAGATCCCTTTTCAAAACATTAGCACCCTGAGAGACAATTGCTTCCATGAATAGTAATCTGGATAGTATCCCTAATGTTCTTCACAGCAAAAATAAAGAGGTCAAGTGACCCTTACCATCTCGAATCCTTAACCATTGTTGGTATACAAGGTTTATATATTTAAACTCTCTGTGTGTGTGTGCGCACACATACAAAGAAGGCTCTGAATTTCCTTTCCCACTCTCCACTTAGGGCTCTGAGGCAGTCCACACTTTATTCGTGTGCTTCCCCAGTACTTCATGGCTGTAGTCATGATAGTGGCCTCAAGAACATAGGCTGGCCTCGAACTCAGAGATCCACCTGACTTTGCCTCCCAAGTGGTAGGATTAACAGAGTGCGCCACCACTGCCCAGAGGAAAGTAAGATTTTAATTGGGCCTGTTTATTACTTGGAATGGGTTTAAATAATTTTATAACATTTTTCTCCTGATACTTGCCTTTTTGGCATGTCATTACATTGTTAATTACCTCCAATTGAAGTTTGGATAGAAGTCCCTCTGTTACACAATTAAATGAACTGTGTGGAGCTGGGGATGTGGCTCTGATGTAGAGTACTTGCCTAGCACAGGCCAAGGGTTCTGTCCCAGCATCATAAACCAGTGTGGTGCTGCATACCTGTGATCCCAGCACTCCACATGTAGAGGCAGGAGGATCAGGAGTGAGTTTGAGACCAGCCTGGGCTACATGAGACCCTGTCTCAAAACTAAAGGCACTATGGAAATTTCTTTTGTATTGGAATCAAGATGCAAAAACAACGTAACTGAAGTACAGTTTGAGCTCAGAAAATACATCTGCCTGTCAGTGTGCCATGGAGACTCGGCTTTAATTTGATGGCACAGGGCATATAAGAGGCACCTTGATTCAGACAGCTCTGAGTGTAAATTTTCCATATAAGCACTCTTTTGCCTTATAATTTTAGGTTAAAGCCACCAAAAAACATTACCATATCTGTAGCAAAAGCTAATTTCTAGAGCCGTCAGTGTTTGATAATGGTAGTTACATCAGTTAAGTTTCTGTGGAGGAAGAGAACCGATGGGTATATGTATGCCTGTCCTCAGAGCCTTGAGGAATTGCCTTGAAGCTGTGGTAAGGGCACGTCTGCAGTGTGCAGGGCGGGCAGGCAGGATGCTTATGGCATCTTGAAGCAGAATTGTCCCTTTTCCAGGAAATCGCTTTGCTCTTACAGCCTTTGGCTAAGTAGCCAAGGATCACCCCCTCCATGGAGGGTAATCTGTATGTAGTCAAGGATCACCCTCTCCATGGAGGATAATCTGTGTATACAGCCAGTTGACTTTAGGCGTTAGCCTCAAGACAATGTTGCGGTGATATCTGGACCAGGGTGTAACTAAACAGCTGGGTACCACACACCTTGTCCAAGGTGACAGTTTTTGTTACAAGAGGCATGTCCAGCCTCTGCTCTGAGCTCAAGTCAGAATGAAGGTTCAGCACCCCTAAGTCTGCTGGCCCTCTGAGTGATAAGGAAAGCCAGAATATTCGGCTTCTCTTTTCTTTTTAAATGTTTTTCTTTTTTGTTACATTTGTTTATGTGTGTATGCACATGTGTGCACACACTGCTTGCATGTGGAGGTCAGGACAGCATGCAGAGTCAGCTCTCTCCTTGTGCATGTCAGTGCTGGAGCTCAGACTCAGGTTGTCCACCCCAGCAGCAAGCACCTTTGTCCACTGAGGTGCCTTGGTGGGCTCTCCCTGTGTCTCCAGGAGCCTTAGTCATAGCAGCTGTGCTGTATTGTACCTTCGTCCCCGTGCCAGGATGCATCACTTAAAGTGTGGACACACTAAAGGAAATGTGTTCTTTGGTGATCTTGCCATTGCACGAATGTTGCAGAGCGCTTTTGCAAACCTGAATGGTTTGTGGAATGTACCAGTATGAGAGCCTGTGTTGACTGAAGCATTTACATGGCACGTGGCTGTGACATATAAACATTGTGGAAACTATCTAGCGTTTGTTGGTTTGGTTGTCCCTAGAGTCCTGGCTGATCTTGGGATGGCCTTGAACTCCTGGTCCTCCACCGTGTGTGCTCCGGCTCATACCCATCCTCAGATGGTGTGGTCCTTTTCTTGTAGCTGTGACCAAATGCCTGCAAGAAGCCACCTGCAGGTTTATCTTTGGCTTACAGTTTGAGGAGACACAGTCCATTGTGCTGGGGCATCATGAGGCGGCTGAGAGAGGAGAGGTGGGTTCTGTGACTCCTCGTGCTCCACCCATACCAGGGGTGCTCTCCCATGTCAGGGACCTCCCTGGAGAGCCTCAGACAGTCCATAGGTTTGTTTCCTGTGACTCAAATCCTAATTGGTCTTAATAATAAAAACCCAGACTCAGATATCAGGGTGAAAGCTGAAAGATGAGAGAAGCAGAGTAGCAGCCACTAGAAACTTCTTACCTCTAGGGATCCTCAGACTCAAAGGATTGAGTTCCTGTCTCCTCACGCCTTATATTCCTCTCTCCACCCAGCCATATCACTTCCTGTCTCCTCCTCCCAAGTGCTGGGATCAAAGGCATGGATCACAAGTGCTGGGATTAGAGGTGTGTGCCACCGCTGCCTGGCCTCTAGTGGCTAGCTCTGCACTCTGATCTCTAGGCAAGCTTTATTTGTTAAAGCACAAACAAAATATCACCACAGTTTCCCAGGTGATTCTAAATCCCATCAGGTTGACTAGATTGTCACAGATGTGAAAGGAATTCTAGCATATTCCATGACACTGAGCCATTGAGACACTATGCTAAAGGAAATGGCCAACCACTGAGGGACAGGTGATTTTCTTTTGCAACTGGCATAGTGACAAATGTCTTTGAATGTGTGCAGCTCCACTTATGTGAAGAGCTGGGGGTTATGTAAACTCCTGGAGACTAAGTGGTGTGCATGCCAGCAGCTGGAGGGGAGTGTGAGGGCTGTTGGTTCGTAGATGTGTGGCTTCTGTTTGGGCAGAGGACAACGTTCTAGAGGTGGATGGATGGTAGTAATAATATCATAGCAGTGTGAACATGCTTAATGTCAAAACTGTACACAGAAAAATGGATAAAAATGGTAAACTTCATTAGCTGGAACTAAAAAAAAAAAAAAAAAGAGCCCCCAATGAATGAGTGGATGAAGGGATTGAACATCAGTGGCTGATACATCACAAAAAGACAAGCAGACATTATGTTCCACTTACAGAAAATGCCACCACCGCATATGAGTTAGTCTTACCAAAAATATCCACGTTGAATATAATGAAGCCTTGAGAGCTAACTGATGCACAGAAAATGTCTAGGGCAGGGAAGCATGTTCAGTCAACCAGTAAAGCTGAAACTAAGGACAGGCAGCTCAGCTTGACACACAAAAGTACTTTGCAAGAGGAGAAAGAATGGATTTAAAAGGATTTTAGTGGCGGGGCATGATGGCACACACCTTTGATCTCAGCACTCAGGAAGCAGGAGCAGGAGGACCTCGGAGTTACTGGCCAGCCCAGTCTACAAAGCAAACTCCAGGTTGGTGAGGGATGCATAATAAGAACCTGTCTCAAAAACAAGTAAGCACAGGAAAGAATTTTAATGGCTGTAGAGATGGTTCAGTGGGTAAAATGCTGTGTAAGTGTGAGGACCTGAGTTCAGGTCCCTAGCACTCATAAAAAGCTGCTTATGGCCTTTAATCCCAGTATTTGGGAGGTACAAACAGGATTCCCAGGGCTCACCAGCCTGACACTATTGATCAGTGAGTTCCAGTTTCAACAAGAGACCCAGATTGGGGGGCTCAGCAGGGAGAAGTGCTTATACACGGGTCTAATGACCTGCGTTTGGTTCCCTGATCCCACAAGGAGGCAGAAGAAAATCAACTCAGTCTTCCTTTTAAGAAAAAAATTAAAGTAGAGAGTCATAGAGGAAGACACCTAATGTCAGCCTCTGGCTTCTACACACACGCACACACACATATGCACATGTGTATACACACACACACAGGTAAGCATACCTTAACATACACTTGACAAACACATAGACACAAAACAGTAGAAATAAAGAGTTTTGAATTTTAAAATATAACCATTATGGATCATAGTTTAAGAAATGATTTTTTTCTTTTTTCCTGTGACACGGTCGTACCCTGAAGCCCAGGCTGGCTTTGAACTTGCCCAAGATCCTCCTGATTCACCCTCCCTAGTACTACAGTTACAGGCGTATACCACAGAGACCAGCACAAGTGTTTATTCTTTCTTTCTTTTTTTTATTTTTTGAGACAGAATATCCCAGGCTGGACTTGAGAGTGGAAATCTTCTTTCCTAGCTTCCTGAGAGTTGTAGTTGCAGATGTGAGTTGCCAAGCCCAGCTTTTAAAAGACTGTTTACAAAACCATGATATCAGAACAGGGACTTAGCTGAGTGGTAGAGAGTGCTTGCTGAGTACATCCAAAGCCAGCAAAAGTAAGTTTGAGCCTGGCCGCTGAAGATAAATAGTTCAGAGATGAGAAGGACATGTGGAGGCTGTGGTCTCTGGTTCCCCCATGGATGTCTGTGGAAGGAATCAGGGAGACAGTGAATGCCAGAGGTCCATCCACATCCAGGTTCAAGACGCTGTTAGATATCTTTCCTTAGCAGGGGTCTCCACGGGTGAGTGGGGAGGGGAAGCTGGTGCCTCATCTTCTGACAGCTGACAAAGCCTAACACTTCACATCGACAGGGGGTGCCGTTGGCTGGCCTGTGTTCTGCAGGTTACACACCGCCTCTCCAGCAGCACCACACTGGGCTGCTACCATTTCTTCCTGAGCTTGTATCCCATTAGCTGACAGAAACTATATAGTCATTTAACAGCGTAGTTCAGTCAGTTACGAGAGCTGGGAATGTGGCTCAGTGGTAGAACACTTGCCAAGGATTAGTTTCAATTCCCAGCCTAAAAAACAAAACACTTCCCGATTGTACACACCTGTAATCCTAGCATGTAAGAGGCTGAGGCAGGAAGATTGTGGGTTCTAGTCTAGCCTGGTCTACATGATGGGACAGTGCTTCAAAAGGGAAAGGGAGGTGGGTAAGGAGAAAGGAAGGAAGGTTAATTAAATGTTGCCAGAGTAGCAACAAAGAGGTGAAGAGGTACTCTTAGAATAGAGGGGGAATTCCCTAAAGGCCGTGGTTCAGATCTTATGGAAGAATATGGAGGGTAGAACATCACTGAGTTGTCCAGATGCCAAGAAAAGAGCCCCCAGGAGAAGTCAACCTGATGGGACCTCGAACTTGGGCTTCTGGCTTCCAACACTGTTAGGGAAAAGCTGGAGTGCTGGCACACGCAGAGATAGCCTGGTCTATCTCTGTGTGTGAGCAGAGAGCAGAGAGCAAGTTCCAGGCCAGCTAGGGCTACATAGTATAGTGAGATCTTGTCTCAAAAGAATTTTTACAAGAAGCACCTTGTCCATGATAACTGTGTTGCAGTACACTCCCCAACTAGCCAGTCATACTTCAAAGCCTTTAAGGGGAATTTTAGATCATGTTCTCTTGCATGAGATCAAAATCAGAGTGGTGTGGCAGCTCACACCCATGACTCCAGTAACTAAAGACCCAAGGCAAGAGGGTCACCTTAAATTTGAGGCCAAGCTGGGTGCTAGAGTGAGTTCCAAGTGAGCCTGGGCTGCACAGCAAGGTTGAGGCTCCCCCCAGCTGTGTGAGACCCTGCTCAAAACAACAACAAAATTGGTCCCAGAAAATGAACAATAAGGGTGAGGTTTGGGCATTGGGTTGATTGTGTTCTTGAACTGAATAGTGTTGCCCTCCTTGCTGATGAGAATCTGTGGGAAATGTAAAAGAAACTTACTCTTTTTCTCTAGCAAAGGGTTAAATAAGACAAAACTTTATTTAAAAAAATTATAAAGATGCTTGGCAGAAACGCAAATTCCAGGCCAGGTGTGGTGGCGCACACCTTTGATCCCAGCACTCGGGAGGAAGAGGCAGGCGGATCTCTGAGTTCAGACCAGCCTGGTCTACATATCAAGTTCCAGGATAACAAGGATTACATAGAGAGATCTTTCATTTTGTCTCAACCAAAATGAAAAGAAACTGAAATTCAAGCCGGGCGGTGGTGGCACACACCTTTAATCCCAGCACTTGGAAGGCAGAGGCAGGTGGATCTCTGTGAATTCGAGACCAGCCTGGTCTATAAAGTGAGTTCTGGGACAGCCAGAGCTGTTACACTGAGAAACCATGTCTTGGAAAACAAAAACAAACAAACAAACAACAACAACAAAAAAAAAAAGAAACTGAAATTCCTTCAGAGTCGGCACTTTGAAAGAAAAATAGATGTCCCAGTTGTGGTCAGCGCAGATAGCACACTGCTGTGTCACTTTAAGTCATCCAGTCGAGTGAAGGTATGAGGCGCAGAACCCTGCTGTGTTGGGAATAAGACCCCAGTGGGATCCGTTCCTGGCATGCTTGCCTGCTTGATTTGGCACAGCCATGCACGCCTCTGAAGAAGCAAAACTTCTTGCCCTGCCAGAATTCTCTAGATGGTGTGGTGTTTTGTTTTGAGCCCATGGACCCCAGTGCCGTTGCATTCAAGCCGCTCTGCTAAGGTAACAACTGAAGCTCGCCCATGCCGTGGGAGGCCATGTGGCTGGCTGCTTTGCCTCGCTGCTGTGGAGTGACGCTAGCTGTAGACACAGGCTCTAATGGGTTGGGTTGGTTTTATATGTGTGCTTACAAGGAAGGCTCTGCCAGGTCTCCGTTCGGGTCACAGGGTAGGAATAAGAGCCTGGAGGACTCTGCATCTGATGAAAGCAGATTTGAATTATCTGGGTGGCCAAATGATGACAGTTGAATTTGCAGTCTTGTTGGCTTTCAGACACTGTCCTGGCTTCTTTGTCAACTTGACTCAAGCCAGAGTCAAGAGAAGAGGGACCCTCAGTTGATAAAAAATGTTCCCACCATATTGGTCTGGAAGCAAGCTGCTGGGGGCATTTCCTTGATTAATGACTAATGTGGGAGGGCCTAGCTAACTTTGGGCAGTGCCACCCAGGGCAGGGGGTCCTGAGCCATGTAAGAAAGTCGACCAAGGAAACATGAGGAGTGAACAAAGGAGGGAGGAGCATCCTCCGTGGCCTCTGCTTCAGGTCCTACCTCCAGGTTCCTGTCCTGTGTGAGTCATGCCTCGACTTCCCTCAGCGATGGACCGGTGCCTGGAAGTGTAAGCGAAACAAACCCTGTCCTCCCCACTTTGGTTTGTTTGTTTGTTTTGGTCGTGGTGTTTTTTTCACACAGTAGAAACCCTAACTAAGACAGAGATTGATCTGGAAGGAATGGGACCCTGAACCGTGCTGAGTGTCATGCTGGGGTTGAACCCAGCGTCTTGAGCGTGCTTAGCAAGCACTGCGTCTCTTAGCAACATCACCAACCTCAGAGTCCTAAACCTGGAAGTTGAGACATCTCAAATGAATCAAAGTCCAAATGAAACAACTACTGATCAATCCCTAGTAGTTCCTGGGGGAACATCTGCCCCCATTGTAGGTCAGTTATGATAGCAGGGGATCCACTTGTGAGGTGGGCCCCCAAGAGGCTCCTTACTATGTGTGGTGATTTGAAAGAAAGTGGCCCCCAAAGGGAGTGGCACTATTAGGAGGTGAGGTCTTGTTGGAGTAGCTGTGGTCTTGTTGGAGGAAGTATGTCACTGTGGAGGTGGGCTTTGAGGTCTCATATATGCTCAAGCCACACCCACTGAGACACTTCACTTCCTGTTGCCTGTCTGCACACTGCCATGTTTCCCCACCATGATGATAATGGACTGAACCTCTGAAACTGTAAGCCACCACCAATTAAATGTTTTCCTTTAGAAGAGTTGCCGGGGTCATGGTGTCTCTTCACAACAATAGACATCCTAACCAAGACACTATGGGAGGTGACTTGCCCTTTGGTGTCAGGATAATAGCTCTCTTCTGCGTGAAAACTTACTACAGTAAACTGGTGTACGGCTATAATTCCTGCATTAGGGAGATAGTAGCAGAATTGGGAGTTCAGGGTCATCCGCAGACACAGTTTGAGACCAGCCTGCACTATGAGACTTTGTCTCAAGAAACAAAACTTCACCTGAGGCCAGTACCTTGAAGGGTACCTGCCCCGGACCCATTATAGCATAGCTTTCTTGCTGCTAGGCCCCTAAGCAACCCCAAATCTTAGAACATGGGGGTAGGGAGTGCTCCGTAACTAAGAAGCAATCGCTAAGGCACCAGAAGAATCAGAACTGTGCCGGTAGACCCTAGTCACAACCCAGGGAGTGTGTGTGAAATGGATTCTGAAGTTCTGTGTGAACATTCCCTCACTGTAGCAAATGCTGAGACGCGCGGGTTAGAAGCAGGAAAGCTGACTTGTGTTTGGTTTGGGTTCATAGCCTTTGAGGCTGCCGCCCGTGGTTGACCCTGCTGCTCCTAGGCCTCTTCCGTGCAGCCCACCCTGGTGGGTGGCGTGTTGTGAGCCTCCACACGGGTCCTCTGCACCAGCAACACGTCCTTACCTTCTGAGCTTGTGCAGATTGCTGATGTTGAAACAAGGTCTCACTGTAGCTCTGGCAGCTTCAAACCAGGCTGGCCTTGAACTCATGGAGATCTGCCTGCTTCTGCCTCCTGAGTGCTGCTGGGATTAAAGGGGTGTGTGTGCTGCCGTGCCCAGATAACAAATGTTTTTAAAATTTTTTTAAATCTGGATATGGTAATGCAGAACTTTGGTCCCAGCACTGAGAAGGCGGAGGCAGGTGGATCTCTGAGTTTGAGTCCAGCCTGGGCTATGTAGTGAGACCTTTTTCTCAGTACTGGGGTTGAATACAGGGCCTCACAGGCTAGACCAGTGCTCTATGACTGAGCTGCATCCTCAGCCCAACAGTAGTGCCTTCTTTTTTAGTTTTCTGTCTAGTGTGAGAATTTGTGGAATGTGTGTGAAGAGGAACCTTGCACCCGTACTGCCGGCTGCTCTGGGAGGGACGGACCTGCAACAGTGCGGTGGGGACTGTGTTCTGAAGAGCAGGAGACACCCAGGCTTTGGGCGCCGTGGACACTGGCTCTGTGCAATGCACGTGTGCGCGCATGTGTGTGTGTGTGTGTGTGCGCGCGCGTGCATGCGTGCGTGCCCGAGTGTGCATGTGTGTCCATGTATGTGTAGAAGCCAGAGATCCATGTCAGGTGTCTTCTTCAATTGCTTCTCCATCCTTCCATGTTTTGTTTCTGTGAGTGTACATGACTTGTGTGGATGTGGATGTGCCCCAGTGCACTGTGGATGTGAGAGAACAGCTTGGTGGATTGGCTGTCCCGGCCATCGTTATGTGTGGTCTGGGATCAGACTCGGGTTTTCAGACTTGTGTAGCAAGTGTCTTCATCCACGGAGCAATCTCACAGCCTTTGTTTTTGTTTTTGTTTTTGTTTTCAAGACAGGGTTTCTCTGTAGCCTTGACTGTCCTGGAATTCACTCTGTAGCCCAGGCTGGCCTTGAACTCAGAGATCCGCCTGCCTCTGCCTCCCGAGTGCTGGGATTAAAGGCGTGCGCTACTATCTCCTGGCTTTGCCACCTTATTTTTTGAAAGAGAGTCTCTCAGTGAACCTGAAACTCTTGGATTAGGCTAGAGCAGCTAGCCTGTGAGCCCTGCCTTTGCCTTCCCAGTGCTGGGATTACAGGTGCATGGGGTAGCTGACATCTTTTTTGCATGGGTGCTGAACTCAGTTCCTCATGTTTTCATGGTTTACACTTTATTGGGGAATCTCAGCCCCTAAGTATAGATCCTCCTGGGATAGGGTCTCACTGTGTTGCCCAGGTTGGCCTCCCCTTTATGATCCTCCTACCTCAAACTCCTTAGCGCTTGGATTACAGGCATGCACTGTGATGCCTGGCTTTGAAAATAGCTTATTATCTCTGAAAATAGCTTATTTATTTCATTTAATTAAAAGCTTCACCTTACATGTGGATGTTTTGTCTATATGTCTGTCTGTGTCCCACATTAATGCTTAGGCCAAAAGGTTTTTTTTTTAAATTTTTTTGAGAGGTTCTCACTATATAGCCCAGGCTGGACCAGAGCTTGCTATGTAGACCAGGCTGTTCTCAAACTCAAAGATCTGCCTGCTTCTTCCTCCAAATGCTAGGATTAAAGACATTAAAATTTTTCGTTTTAATTGTGAATGCCATGATATAATAATTTATTTTTATTTATTTATTTATTTTTTTTTTGTAAGTAACAGTGGTAGCTCGAGAGATCAGCAGTTAAGAGCATTTGCTGTTCTTCCAGAGGACCTGAGTTCAGGTCTCAGTATCCACACCTGGCCACTCATAGCTACCTGTAACTTCTGTTCTGGGGGACATTCATCCAGTATACACATACCCACACACACACACAAATTAAAATAAAATGTACGTAAGCCTCATCTGAATTTTTTAAATTACACTTTTATATATCTAGTGCTTGCGTGTGTTGGGGTGTGGGTGCCACAGCACGTCTGTGGTAGTCAGAGGCCTACTTGCAGGGCTCTGTACTTCCTTTGCCGTGTGGGCCCTGGGGATTGAACTCAGGTCCTCAGACCCACTGGTTGTTCTCCCTGTCTCTTTCTCTTTCGTGATTATTGTATGTGAATGTGTGTGATGTATGTGTGACTACAGACACCTGCGTGTCACAGCACGTGTGGACGTCAGGAGACAGCTTTGGGGAGTTGGTTCTCTCCTGTCACCTTGTTGAGGTGACATCTCTCTTGTTTTTGCCACACTGGTACCCCAGGCTAACTGGCCTGGGGGCTTCTGAGCCGTTCTCCCAAGACCTCTTCCATTTTACCATAGGAATGCTGGGATTACAGATGTGTGCCACCACATCTGTCTTCTTACACAGGTTCCAGGGATCAAAGTCAAATTGACAGCCTTGCAAAGCAAACTCTTCTATTCTACCCACTGATCTACTTTAACTGCCTCTTACTTTTTTTTTTTTTTTTTTTTTGTTTTCGAGACAAGGTTTCTCTGTGTAGCTTTGGTGCCTGTCCTGGATCTCACTCTGTAGATCCAGGCTCTGTCCTGGCTCTGCCTTCCAAGTGCTGGGACTAAAGGCGTGTGCCACCGCAGCCCAGCTTTACTTTTTTTTTTTTTAGACAAGAGTTTCGTGTAACTCAGGCTGACTGCAGACTTGCTGTGTAGCAAAAGATGACCTCGAACTCATGATCCTCCCACCTGTGTCCTTAGTGCTGGGACTGCACTATCACACTGGTTTATGCAGAGCTGGGATGCATGCTAGGCAAGCCGTCGCCCAGCCGAGCCACAACCCCAGCCCACCTCTGTCTGCTTTGATGAAGGATCTTTATATGTTCCCCTGTCCAGCCTTGTGCTCCTGTGGCAGTCAGTACTCGAGGCTGGATCTAGTGCCTTACACATGCCAAATAACCGCTCTACCGCTGAGCTGCACCCCAGAGTGGCCTTGCTCTTGGACTCAACTGATTATCTTGCCTCGGCCTCTCAAATACGCCATCACACACAGCCAGCTTGCCCCATTTTTTTTTTAAGTTGTGCATATGTGTGTGTCTCTGCATGGGTACCCTTGGAGGCCAGAAGAGAAAGTCAGATCCCCAGAACCTGGGTTTCTATAGGGTTGGGAGCCTCCAGATGCAGTTGCTGGGAACTGAACTCAGGTAGTCTGGAAGAGGGGCAAATATTCTTAACCTTTGATCCAGCTCGCCAGCCTCCCTCTAATACTTTAAAGTATTCATCTTTGAATTTAAGAACATTTACTTAGGGGCTGGAGAGATGGCTCAGCAGTTAAGAGCACTGCCTGCTCTTCCAGAGGACCCAGGTTCAGTTCCCAGCTCCCACGTGGTGGCCCACCACCATTTGTAACTCCAGTCCCAGAGACTCTGACTCCCTCTTCTGGCCTCCGATGGCACTAGGCACGCAGATAGTGCACAGACATGCACACAGACAAAACACCCATGGACAAAACAGAATAATAGAATTTTTAGAAAGAAAACATTTATTGAATCAAAATCAATACTTTCTTTTTAACATCTACAAGCCAACAGTGAGCTCACTTTATTCAAGAATGAACACAGTGTACAAAGAAAGTATGCTTCTGTTATAAAAACATGTCTGTCTTTTCTTCTGGTGCCGAGCAGAAGCCACTGATCGAGGCAAGCCGCTCTACACCAACAGCTCTATTTAACCACAGGGAAGCTAAAGAACAAAGCCTTCCCAGGCCCACTGGAGAAGGTGCGCCCAGCACACGTTGCCACCCCAGAATCCATGTGGTGCAACCTGCTGTTTCTCCTTCTTACTAGCTGTTACCGTGTATTTCAGAAAATTATCAACAATATAATAATCCTGGGCACAAAATCCTATTAACTCCAATTTAAAAATGAGATGTGTTACTAGGAGGGAACAAAGAGTTCCCAAGGTTTACAGTCCCATGTAGGGAGGTGGGAAGTTTGCCTCCCTGCATCCTTGCCAGCATCCTTAAGCCTCCATGAAAAACATCATGTACAAGGTTAGTTTCTCTGTACATTTTCTTGACTTTACCGGAACCTTCCAGGGCACCGGGCAGTGCACTGTGTACAGTGTCTCACTGTGCTGAGAAGAGGTCCGAGGCAGCTGCAGGACCATCACAGTCTCCATGAGCCTTTGCCTTATTAACGACTGGCCTTGGAGCAGCAGAGTGATGGGGGAGGGACCATGGCTGCCTGTGCTGTCCCATCCACCAGTGCAGAAGATGCCAAGAAATCCCTGTCTGTCATGCAGAAAGAGTTTGCACACAGCAGTGCCCTGGCAGGAACCTCACCCTGGTTAAGAGACATGACAGATTCAAGGGTGCAGTGTCCACATGGTGAACTGAAGACAGCGGTGAATTCAGCGTTTCTCCCTGACACTCTCTGTGCTCCGGATTGACACCTATGAACGGAAAGAATTGCAAAGTCAAAGGATCAGGTCATCCAGTGTTCCACCCTACTGGTAAATTACTTTTAGAAGAAATGGAGGAGAAATGCTTTCAGCTCTGCCTGCGCTGGCCTACTGGCTCTCCTGTCAGCATTCTCAGGACAGGAGCAGTGCTGGGCAGGGACAGACGAAGGTGGAAGGCAGAAACGATCACAGTTTCTCTAGACAAGGACCTCACTGCCTTCCGCACTCTGATTTCAGTCATGCTCATCCTCCGGACAGATGCTAAGCAATCAAAGGCAGTTAGACAGTGACGTGGACCACAGGGCCCAGCTACCTACACTCAGCTGGGATGAGGAACAGGACAGCACCTGAGCAAAGGCCTCTTGCCAACCACAGAAAGTCACTGTGAAGACTGTTCACTGTCAGGGAATCAGCCAGGCAGGCAGCAGGTGCTGCCATGGCCTCCGTAGCAGCAGAACACTGGAAGGCCAAGGGCTGTGTAAGTTGAAGCTGGTAGCAGAGGCTGAGTTTAAACAGAAAGCAGAGACGGTACACAGAGAGTGAAAAGGCAGCAGGACAAAGATGCTGAGCAGCTGGATGGGCTTAAATAATAGAATTTTTCAAAGAACATTTATTTCACTACAATATTATAGTACTAAAACTAATTCCTTATTTCAGTACCACATTCTAGATCCATGTTTCTACAATTGTCTAACTAGGGTTTGGCTGGGGATTTGTTCACGTTACACTCGATCTCAAATGTCTCCTAAGTTTGGAGTGGTCCGAGTTTCCAGATACCTCCCTGTAAGAGCTGTGAAGGGCTAGGGGTATAGTTCAGTGGCAGAGCGCGTCCTAGCATGTTCCGAGCTCTGGGTACCACCCCCAGCACCGCAGCAGCCATGAGGACTTGTCTTCTGATCTCTATAGTTACTGAGAAGTCTGCCATCTGTCTGGACATCACTGCTTGTGGGAAACCCGAGTTTTCTTCCTGGTTTTTAGAAGCTGCCCCCCACCTTAATTAAGTGTATCTGGTGTGTCCGAAGAGGATTTGGTCTATCTTGGAATTTTCTGACATTGAGAATTCTTGTCCCAGATCAGTTCTGGAAGATCTTCAGCCACAGCCTCTTCTCCGCTCTCATTTGTTCCAAGAGTCAAGAATAGTGCCTGGTCAAGTTGGTGGCAGAAATAGTCGTCGAATCTCGTGGACAGCGCTTCCCCTCTTCCTCCTCATCCTCTCTCTGCTCTCCCTGCTTACACTTCAGACAGTTTTGGAACAGCTCCTTTTACCCACCACACCTCTTCTTTAGTGGGAGGCAGGTGGCCCAGGCCTGACTCACGCTTGTTATCTAGCGGGATGACCTTGAACTGAGTGCTGGGACCACAGGGGTGGTCACCATGTCCAGCCTTTGTTGCAGCTCGTGACTCTGAATTGTCATGGGTTTCATCTTGCTGTGTGTTGTTATAAGCATACCCCAACTCACAGGGGGTTGATTCCTTGTGTACTTTCTCCCCCACCCCCAAGATAAGGTCTCACTATGTAGCCCTGGCTAGCCTGGAACTCACTCTGTAGACCAGGCTGGCCTCATATTCAAATCGATCCACCTGCCTCCGCCTCCTGAGTGCTGGGATTAAAGGCCCATGCCCTTATGTGCTTTCCTACTTCAGATTGTGAGCTCAGGTGACGGCCTTGGGATCAACCTTCCTGGGCTGTTGTGAGGTTCTGCTGCATTGTTTCTATGAAAGTGTGTGTCAGGTCTGTGGAGAAATGAGATGTGGAAAAGAATTGGCAGTAAGATAAGCAAGGCCCACATTACAGAAGAAACACAAGACTCCCCCAGGAGCTACAGGCGTAAGTTCAAACCGTCAGGGATCAGCGAGATTCAAGGCTAGACAAGTGAAGGACTCTCAAGAAGCTGGGTGTGGTGGATGAATGTGAGTTCGAGGCCAGCCTGGTCTACATAGTGAATTCCAGGCCAGCCAGGACTACAAAAAACAAAACTACAGGGCTGGAGAGATGGCTCAGTGGCTAAGAGCACTGACTGCTCTTCCAGAGGTCCTGAGTTCAATTCCCAGCAACCACATGGTGGCTCACAACCATCTGTAATGAGATCTGGTGCCCTCTTCTGGCCTGCAGTCATACATGCTGTTTACATAATAAATAAATAAATCTTTAAAAAATAACAAAACAAATCAAAACTACAAGCCAGGCAGTGGTGGCACACACCTTAATTCCAGCACTCGGGAGGCAGAGCCAGGTGGATCTCTGTGAGTTCAAGGCCATCCTGGGCTATAGAGTGAGTTCCAGGAAAGGTGCAAAGCTACAGAGAGAAACCATGTCTTGAGAAACAAACAAACAAAAACAAAAAAAAACTACAAACAAACAAAATTCTCAAGAGCTGCAGAGATGGCTCAGTGGTTAAGAACACTTGCAGAGGACCTGAGTTCAGTTCCCAGCACTCATGATGTGTGGTTCAAACCACCTGTAACTTCAGCGCTAGAGGATTCGGTGCCCTCTTCTGGGCTCATAGCCACACACACACACATCCACATAAATCAAAAATAAATCATTAAAAGTAGAGGCTGGGGAGATGGTTCTGCAGTTAAGCCTGTTTGCTGCTCTCGCAAAGGATCTGAGTTCAGTTCCCAACGCACAAGTCAGGCAGCTTACAACCACCCCCTAACTCCAGCTCCACCCCGGTGCCCTCTGATGCCCTCTTCTGGCCATTGTGAGCACCTGCACACACATGGTATACACTCTCACACACATACACATGAATAAAAATAAATCTTAAAGGGGGCTGGAGAGATGGCTCAGCAGTTAAGAGCACTGGCTTTTCCTCCAGAGGACCTAGGTTCAATTCCCAGCACCCACATGACAGCTCATGGCTGTCTGTAACTCAGTTCCAGGGGGTTTAAAGTCCTCTTCTGGCCTGCTCTGGCACCAGATACACAGTGCACAGGCATACATGCAGGCAAAATATCCATAGAAATAAATAATTTAAAAAATCCTCTCTCCTCTCCACTTTCCTCAGTGTCTTTGTAGATACGAGTGAAGTGATGTGCTTAAGAGCAGGGCTGCAGCTGCAGGGACGCCATTGGCTTAGCTGACTGGGGGACCCCACTCAGACCCAGGAAGCCGTTCACTTAGCTGACTGGGGGACCCCACGGAGAACCAGGTCCGAGTGGGTATCAAGTTCATCCCTTCCCTAAAGGACCACTAGTGGAGAAAACACACCACTATTTGGCCCACATATGTATTTTTCCCAGTTTTAATTTTAAATCAGGCCAATTACTTCCATGTATCATAAAGATGTATTAAATAATTGATGGAATGGGAAAAAGAATGCATAAAACTACAAAAGAATTGCCATTTTAAGTAGAGAATTTTCATACTCTATTTTGTCCCACTTTTCCAATTTGGGATTTTGTTTATATGCCGCAGAAAGCAGTTACCAGGCAGCTTACTTTTGAGAAGCCCCCAGGGCCTCCGTGGCCCGGTGAAGGGCCTCTGAGCTGGGCACCAGGCGGGCACTCAGCACACCCTACGGCTCTGAGCTGGTAATAGGGAGCTTGCAAACCCAGGCTCAGCCCCGCTGTGTGGGTCCAGGCGGGCTGCTGCCTGTGTGGACTCTGGGCCACCTCCCTATGCAGCTCGTCTAGGGTCACATTCCTCAGCAGAGGGACTGGGAGGCCTGAGGCATTCAGGAGTCCTACACAGGTTTTGTTGTTGTGGGAGTTAATTTTAAATTTTTATTCCTAACAATGTGTATGTGTGTCTGTGTGCATGTATGTGCCCATGTGCATGCCCATGGGGTCGAGAAAGGGCATTAGATCTCTTGAAGGTGACGTTTCAGGGGATTGTGAACCTCATGGCATGGGTACTGGAAACAAACTTGGCTTCTTTTTTTTTTTTCCCCCTGAAACAGGGTTTCTCTCTAGCCCTGGCTGCTCTGGAACTCGCTCTGTAGACCAGGCTGGCCTTGAACTCACAGAGATCTGCCTGCCTCTGCCTCCCGAGTGCTGGGATAAAAGGTGTGAGTCACCACTGCTCGGCTCCAAACTTGGATCCTTAAAAAGAACAGTAAGCTCTTACCCATTGAGCCGTCTCTACGGCCCCTTGTTATTGTTTTGTTTTGAGACAAGGTCTCACCGTGTAACCCTGGCTAGCCTGAGTCTTGCCATGTAGACCGGGATGAACTGGAACTCCCAGAGATCCTCCTGCCTCTGCCTGTTTTTTGTTTTGTTCTGCTTTTAATTTTTTTTAGATTGACTTTACACGTATTGAGTGTTTCCCTGCATGCATGTGTGTGTACACATGTGGATGTCGTACGCTCAGAGGTCAGAAGAGACTTTTGGATCCCCTGGAAATAGAGTAACAGATGTTTGTGAGCCGCCATGTGTGTGCTGGGGACTGAACCCGGAAGAGCAGTAAGTGCTCTTAGCCTTTTAGCCTCTCTCTGGCTCCTAAAATAAATCTCTAAAATAGGAGAATATTTTGTTTTTCAAGCAGTTGGTAGAGGGCTTGCTCAGCCTGTAGGAAGTCCTGACTTCCATCTTAGCACCACATAATCTTGTGTGGTGGTGTTCCCTTGTAACCCCAACACGTAGAAGGTGGACACAGAGAATTAGAAGCTCATGTCAATCTCGGCCACATACCAAGTTCAGCATGTTTGAGGCTTGCCCAGGTTGTATGAGACCCTGTCTCAAAAAATAAATATTATATTTTTCTAAATTAGTCATGTCATATAAGCTGGGTGCATCCTTCCTTCCTTTCATCCTTCCGTCCTTTCTTCCTGCTCTACCATTCCTTTTTCTTCTAGCACAAGTTACAGGCTGGTGATGGCACCAGCCTGTGACACCAGCATGCAGGCTGCGGCAGCAGGAGCCCGAGCTGAGGTTAGTTTGATTGAAGTTTATTTGAGCCTCTGTGTCAAATAAACAGAAAACAAACGAACAAATACAGGACCCAGAGAGAGAGAGCACAGGGGCTAAGAGCACATGCTGCTCTTGTAGAAGAGCAGAGTGTGATTCTGGCAACCAAGCCAGGAGCTCATAGCCGACCCTTCAGACCTAGGGGGCCGACACCCTCTTCTGCATCTGCCCTCACACACTTAACCATTTACAGACAAAAATTTAAAATAAGTTTACATAATTCTCCTTTATTTGCTTTCTTAATTTTCTGCTTTCACTTGTGTGTGTGTGCATGTTACACAGGTGTGGTGAACTTGTGTGTCCATGGGCACATGCATGTGGAGCCCCAAGGTCGATGTCGGGTCACTGTGGCAGGAATCTTAGAGAGTCTTATTAATAAAATCAAACCTGAGCCAGGTATCAGGCAAACCCAAGGCAGGTACTGGGGTGAACTGGACAGTCAGAGAGACAGAACAGGCCACAGCCACCTCACCTGGCCAACTTCTCAGCTGATCCTGTTTCCTCAGACTGGAAGCCTCTGTGTCCTCATATCCCAATGGCTCTCAGCTGAACTGTGCTGCTCAAAACCTAAAAGCTTAACCAGCCAAATGCTTAACCAGCCAAATGCTTAACCAGGCAAATGCTTCTAGTTTCTGGTCTTCACGCCTTATAAACCTTTCTGCTTTCTACCACCACTCCCTGGGATCAAAGGCTGCTTTCTGGGATTAAAGGCGTGAGTCACCATGCCTGGCTGTTTCCAATGCGGCCTTGAACTCACAGAGATCCAGAGGGATTTCTGTCTCTGCAATGCTAGGATTAAAGGTGTGAGTGCCAACATTTTCTAGCCTAAGTATCTTGTGGCTTTTCTGTTCTCTGACCCCAGATAAGTTTATTAAGGTACACAATATTTTGGGGAACACAATACCACCACAGGTCATCTTCAACTTCTGCCGTACCACTCACTGAGGCAGGTCTCTCAGTCAACCCAGAGCTTGCCCGCACAAGGGGGGGGGGGCGCCATCTTGATATATTGTGTATCAAATAAAGCTTGCCTGAGGATCAGAGGACAGAAGAAGCCACTAGATTAAACATAGAGGCCAGGCAGTGGTGGCACACACCTTTTATCCCAGCACTCGGGAGGCAGAGATCCGTTTGGATCTCTGTGAGTTCAAAGCCACCCTGGACTACATGAGTTTGATCAGTCTAGGAGAGAAACAGAGCCAGGCAGTGGTGGCACACACTCTTAATCCCAGTATTTGGGATTCACATGCTTTTAATCCCAGCACTTGAGATCTCACAGCTTTAATCCCAGTATTTGGGAAGCACACATGCCATTAATCCCAGCACTAGGAAGGAAGTGAAATGGTTGGGTGGAGAAAGGCATTAGGGCATGAGGAAACAGGAACTGAGGACTGAGGACTCAGAGGCTTGCAGTCAGAGGATTCGTGGAGCTAGAATCTCGCCTTCCATTTGGTCTGAGGATTGGGTAGTGGTGAGAAGTTTCTCTAGTGCTTGTTCCTTTGTCTCCCTGATCTTTTGGCATTTACCCCAATATCTAACTCCGGTTTTTTTTTTATTATAAGACCAATTAGAATTCGTGCAACACCTAGGTGTCCAAACTCTGGTTCTTTCACTTGTGTGGTAAGAGCTGTAACCACTGATCCATCTCCCCAGTACCCCTTCCTTCCTTCCTTTTCTCTCTCAGTATTTTTCTTTCTTTTAAAATTTTTGTTATTGTTTGAAACAGGGTCTCATGTATAACCCTGACTGGCTTGGAACTCACTTTGTGGACCAGGTTGGCCTCCCACTCACAAGATCCATTTGCTTTGGCTTCTCAAGTGCTGGGATTAAAGTATGTGCCATCAAGCCGGGCGGTGGTGGCGAACGCCTTTAATCCCAGCACTCGGGAGGCAGAGCCAGGCGGATCTCTGTGAGTTCGAGGCCAGCCTGGTCTCCAAAGCAAGTTCCAGGAAAGGCGCAAAGCTACACAGAGAAACCCTGTCTCGAAAAACCCAAAAAAAAAAAAAAAAAAAAAAAAATTATGTGCCATCACACCCAGCTGAATATTTTTTATTAATTTCTTTTTAAAGATTTACTTTATTTTTATGAATGTATGTGTGCATGTTCCTCTGTGTGTGTTCCTGTGTGTGTGTGTTCCTGTGTGTGCACTTACATCAAGTGCCCACAGAAGTCAGAAGAGAGTTGGATTCTCTGGAGCTCGAGTTGCAGGCAGTTGTGAACTACACTCCCGTCCTCTGCAAGAGCTGCAAATCCTCTTACCTGCTGAGTAAGCTCTCTAGCCCTCTATTTTCTTTTAAAAGGTGTGTGTGTGTGTGTGTGTGTGTGTGTGTGTGTGTGTGTGTATGATATGTGTAAGAACAGTCATGTGCCAGGCAGTGGTAGCGCACACCTTTAATCCCAGCACTCGGGAGGCAGAGCCAGGTGGATCTTTGTGAGTTCCAGGATAGCCTGGGCTACACTGAGAAACCCTGTCTCAAACCAAAACGAAAACCAGTCATGCTCGTGCCATGGGAATCGAATGCATGTGTGGAGGTCAGAGGACACTGTTTGGGAGTCAGTGTTCTTCTGCTGTGCTCTAGCTTGGGGGTAGGGAGAGAATCCAGGAGGGATGGGTCCTCAAAGCAGAGTGTGAGCTGTATCATACTGTGGATGTTACCACATCTGTTTCCTCTGAGAAGCTGGGGATGCCCTCAGGGTTCAGAACCTATTTCTTCCCTCTCTCTCCTCTCAGCTCTTAGCCCAGTGGCCAGATTTAGAGAACTGCTCCTCGGTGAGAGTCTTGGAGGAATGGTGTCATGAATTCATCACTTTCCATGTAGAAGAATCTGGGAACACGGGCCAGGGCTGTGGTCTCCATCCTTTGTGCTCGGTGTTCTGAGTGGTGACATGGACATGGGTGACATATAATCAAAGTTTCAGATGTCAGAAAACTGGGACAGTTAAAGTGCTGGATGACAGAATCAGAGTCCAAAAATAACTTGGTCGCCTGGAATGGGGGCCTGAGCTAAGATGGGGAATAATAGGGAGTTTTGCTCAGCGTTCTGGCTGATTTAGCCCCCTATGTGCAGCGTGAGGGGCGTGAGGGGCGTGAGGGGCGTGAGGGGTGTGAGGGGTGTGAGGGTTAGCAGCCCCAGGGCACGTGAGGAACTCATGGGCCTCCTTTCGGTGTTTAGATTACTTCATTTTATTTTTGGCTTATGCGTGGTTTTCCTGCATGTCTGTATGTGCACTGTGTGTGTGTGCTGACTGCTTATGGAGGCCAGAAGAGGGCATCAGATCCCCTGGACCTGGAGTTACAGATGGTTGTGAACCACCATGTAAATGCTGAGAGCTGAACTGGAAACCTCTGCAAGAGCAGGGAGCGCTCTAACCACTGAACCATCTCTCCAGACCCACGGCATATGACTTTTATTGGAAGTCTGTAAATGAAGCCGTGTGGCCACGGAACGACTCTTCACGTGTGCCTCAAGGTAGCTGAAGGTAAGCTACCTTTGGCTGCGGGTCAGATCCCTGCTCAACACAGGTGTGCTCATCAGTCACGGGGCAACTGCATCACCAAGGAAGGTATTTTAGTGTCAGTTTTCACATCATCCTGTTCTAGACCCCGGAAGCTGCAAGTTCTAAACCCACAGTCACCTTGGATTCCAGGAAGATCAGAGTCTCACAGACACGTCACCCTGTGCCAAGACCACCCTCTCACTGGAGAAATGAACCTTGTGGAAACTGAGGCTGCCCCTTCCCCTCGTGGGCGTTGGATTGTCTCCTCAGATGAGCACCTCTCTGGAGTCAGCTTGCAGAAGCAGGACCTCTGCCCGGCCTGGTTCTGCTCCGTTAAAATCTGAACTTCCAGACCCAGAAAAAGGCTTCGCTGTTTGATCTTCTTCCTTTCACAATGGCCGATCAAGTAAAACAGTTCCCTGTCCTTCGGCCTTTGGTGTGCTTTCTGTTTTTGAGACAGCCAGATTGGCCTAGGAATCTCTCTGTGGCTAAGATGACCGCGAACTTTAGATCCCCCTGCCTACAACTCCTTCGTGCTGGGATTACAGGTGTGCCCCACTGCGCCTGGTTTATGCCGTGCTGGGGATGGAACCAGAGCATGGACGTTCCTTCCCTGCAGTCTGGGGCGGGGGCTCTGAGCTTAGCAGAGAAATGGAACTATTCTATAGCTTACAAGGCTGTAACTTAGGCTGTAGCTCGTCCTGTGCCTTACAGAGACCTCTCCATGGGCACTGTTCCCATCCCCCAAGCTGGCCTCGAACTGCCGAGGTTCAGGGGCTTCTCCTGCCTCAGCTTGAGGGGTGCAGGGATGGCCCTGGTGTGAGCTGTTTCTTGAGCACACAGCAGCTCCCTTTGCTAGCTGCCTCTTGATGGTTTGCTCACAGTTCGGTGCAGCTTTATCTCTGGTGCCTCCTCACGGTTTCTCTGTGTAGCCCTGGCTATCCTGGAACTCACTCTGTAGACCAGGCTGGCCTCAAACCCACAGAGATCCTCCTGCTTCTGCTTCCCGAGGGCTAGGGTTGAAGGTGTGTGCCACCGCTGCTCAGTTCGAGGTCCTCTCGAGTCCTCACTGTTGGGGCTGAAGAGATGCCAGAGGACCGAGTTCATGTCCGGCACCAGCATCAGGCTGCTCACAGCCTCTGCAGCCCCGGCTCCAGGGGATAGATGCCTCGCACTTGGCCGGGCGGTGGTGGCGCACGCCTTTAGTCCCAGCACTCGAGAGGCAGAGGCAGGCAGATCTCTGTGAGTTCGAGGCCAGCCTGGGCTACACAGTGAGTTCCAGGACAGGCTCCAAAAGCTACACAGAGAAACCCTGTCTCGAAAAACGGAAAACAAAACAAACAAAAAAACAAGGTGCCTCCTGCCTCAGTGGGTATTTGCACTAACACACACACACACACACACACACACACACACACACACACACACACACACAATTAAAGATAAAGTAAGTCTTTTAAAGAGAGGGCTGGACAACCACATGGTGGTTCACAACCATCTGTAATGAAATCTGATGATGCCTTCTTCCAGCCTGCAGGGATACATTCAGGCAGAACACTGTATGCATAATAAATAAAATTTAAAATAAAGAAGGCTGGAGAGTTGGCCTAACTGTCTATAGGACTGGCTGCTCTTCCAGAGGACCAGGGTTGGATTCCCACATTGGTGCTCACAACCATCTGTAACTCTGGTTCCAGGGGATCCCACGCCCTCTTCTGGCTTCTGAAGGCACTGTATGACATGGTGCACAGATGTACGCGAAGGCAAAAACCACCCATGCGCATTAGAAAGAACTCTTACTATGAACCCAGATGACTGTGGACCCGTCATGCCCTGGAAAGGCCTCTGTGAGGCCCCACACTTGGAACGTGGGAAAGAGAGGGCAGCGTTTCTCACCTGGGGAGTGCCATGCCATAAACAACTGTGCGCATCGCTTCTTTATAAAGAAGACAGGATGGGGAGACCCGAGTCTGTCAGTGGCAGAGCAGGTGCAAGGTGTGTGCTGAGCTCTGGCTTGAATCCCCAGAGACCACAGCAGAAGTTGCTAGGTACGAGCAGGAGATATGGTGGAGTGTTTGCGTCACGTGCCCAAAGCCCTGGGCTCTGGCTGGCAAGATGGTCAGTGGGTAAAGAAAGGACATACTGAATAAGTCTGAAAAACTGGGTTAGATCTCAGGACCCACAGAAAGGTGAAAACAGAGCTAACTCCAAATAAAGACAAAATAATAATAATAACTATATAATAAATAATAATTATTATTTTAAAAATCTTGTGGAGAATAACAACATAAAAATAACTATCATTGCTTGGCATGGTGACACACACCTTTAATCTCAGCACTTAGGCAGCAGAGGAAGGTGGATCTCTCTGAGTTTGAGAGCAGTGAGGGCTTTTAACCGCCCAGCCATCTTTTCAGTCCCTCTCTCTAAAACATTTTTATACATGGCGTGTGTGCGTGCGTGCGTGCGTGCGTGCGTGCGTGCGTGCGTGCGTGCGTGTGTGTGTGTGTGTGTGTGTGTGTGTGTGTGGAGGTCAGAGGACAGCTTTCAGGAGTCAGTTCCCTCCTTCCACCATGTGGGTCCTAAGGATCAAACTCAAGTTGTCAGTCTTGGTGGCACGTGGTTTTGCCCGCTGAGCCATCCTGCCTGGCCGGCCAGCGTTTGTGTATTCCCTCCCCACTCCCCCCCTCCACCCGCCCCTGTTCCCCGGGAAGTCTTGGACCAGTGACTTAGAGAATTCCCTAACTGTGAAGACAGTACGGCAGGACCCACCTCCTCAGGGTGTGCCGGGGATGAAGTGAAATCATGTGCTGTTCCTTAGTTCAGCACCTGGCTCATGAGGCGTTCCAAGTGGATGTTCTTGTCTACCTCTGCAGAGCCGCACACATGGCCCCGTTTTCCCTGTCACTCCCAGTGCTATTAATTTGACTTCCCACTTTCTATTTTTGGCACTTCAGAGGAGGAGTCTGTGGCTTTCTAGCAATTCTGGATTTTATGGTGTTCTCTCTCACCTCTCACAGGGTTTCAAGGCTCATAAACCTCCCCCTCCAGGCTTGCTGCCTTATTGCAGGCAATTTGAAAGGCTGTCCTGCCCACACTTGACTGTGGAGGACCACTCCCCTCCAGGCCTTTGGCTAGGATGCAGGCTTTCTAAACCCAACTCCACTTCCGTTTCCCCTGCCCCCATGCTACGAGCTTCTCTCCTGCTCTTGGTGACAATAGGGACGCTCCCTTCCTCTCCTTCCTTTTCTCCCTGAGCTCTGCGATCTCAAGGTCAGCCAGGCCCAGGGAAGGGGTAGGTAGACCACGTAGATGCTGGTGTAGCTGCTGCGGCAGAAATGGTTCATTTCATCCTCATTCATTCGTCCACATGAAGGTGCCATGCCATCGCCACTGGTTAGGATAACGGCTCGGTGTCATCCCAGCACTCCGGAGCAGAAGGATTGCTACAAGGTCAAGGCTAGCCTGGTCTACATGGCCTGTTCCAGGCTAGCCACCCTACCTCAGAAAACAAAGCAAAAAGCCATGTGTAACCCCAGGATGAAAGACTGCCTGCCCCTCAGACACTTGCCCCTAAGGTGCCCCCCCTTCCCCAGCACCCCCAACCTTGGCCTCACATGGAAATTGCATATGGACACCTGGCCAGCTCTGACCAAAGCCCCTTCCTAAGTCCTTCCTTTTATTATTCTGAGGTTTCCTCAACCCACCATTCCCCCAAACACAGCACATATTTGTGTCTCAACTCTCAATGTGAACTTGCTGAGTGGACTGCATCGCGGTGCTGGGCGGTCGCTGTGACACTGAGTCTAACTCCGGCTCTCTCCATTCGACAAGATTTGCCTCTTCTTCCGCGCTGAGGTTAGCTGGGTTCGGCTACCCAAGGACAAGAATCTTGTGGGGAAAGTTAGGGTGGCTGTAGGGAAGACAGTTAGTGTCCCCCACCCAGTGCTCCCCCAGAAGGCACCCCATCTCCATGAGTCTACAGTGCCCCTTCAGGAGAAGACAACAGGAAAGGGGGTTCCCACCAGCAGGCAGCCTCCTCGGCCTGGGTGTGTTGGGGGTGAGGGCAAAGGGCAGCTCTGGCCACACCAGGCTGCTCTCTTGCGCCTCCTGTCCGTTGCCCTTGGCAGTGCCATCCCACCCTCTTGCTGGTCAACCCCTTTGGCCATTAAAAGCCTGGAGTCAGCTGGACATGGTGGCACACGCCTTTAATCCCAGCACCCAGGAGACAGAGGCAGGCAGATCTCTGATTTAGAAGTCGGTTTGGTCTCCAGAGCGAGTTCCAGGACAGCCAGGATTACAAAGAGAGACGCTGAAGAGATTGCCCGTTGAGATGGTGGGTTCCAGAAAGATGGCGACCGGAGTGTGTAACTGGAGTCTTGTGATGCAGTTCTCTCCCTTGTCTCCCCACAGGAGCAGGTGTGGCAGGAGCTCACCTACGTGGATGGCTGTTGCACGGCTCTTCCTGGAAGACACGCACACAATCTACTTGCCCCAGACAAGGAGCATTTCCACCCAAGGCTGAGCTGCGGAGCCAGTGGGCTTGCTGGGCGTAAGAAAGGGGCTCCTTTCAGGGCCGTGGGTGAGTGTTGAGCTGCTGCGGCCCGGAAAAGAACACCCCAGCCTGGTGAAGACTCACAAAAGCTGCGTCTGAAGCGCTTGCTGCTTACTCCTCCTGGAAGGGCCTCTTCTTTTGACGTTTATGCTACTTTTAATTATATAGATGTATGTCTGTGCACTTAAATGCAGCACCTGTGAAGGCCAGAAGAGGGTGTCGGATCCCCCAGGAGAGGAGTTACAGGTAGTGTGCTGCCTGGAATGTGTACTGGGAACCAAGTTCCAGTCCTTTAAAAGAACAGCATGTGCTCTTAACTGCTAAGCTGTCTCTCCAGCTCTGTTTTGAAGTCTTAGGAGCCTCCTTCCTCCCTGCAGGAGTGAATGATGCTTCAGCTGGGAGGAAATGGCTATACAACAGCAGAATCCGGGCCTCCATCCCCCAGGCATTCTTGCTCCTATGGCTAGGCCTGCTTGCTGACTGCCCACCCTACTAGTCACTCTCTCCAGAGGCCGCTGTACCCGCTTCCTCCACTCATCCGACCTGGGTGGGTTAAATGATGTCGTTCCACCAAAGCTGTGTCCACTCCTAGTCCTGGAACCTGTAAGGTGACCAGATCTATAAAAGGGGTGTTTGCAGCCATGATTAGGACTCAAGGTGAGATCATCCCTGGTTACCTAAGGCCAGCGTCTAGTGATGGGTGTCATTAGGGACACACAGAGGAGAAAGGAGACTAACACAAAGGCCGTGTGAAGACCGAAGCTAAGAACAGATTTAAAGCCACAAACCCAGGAAGATCTGGAAGCAGCCAAGGCTGGGAGGTTGTGGAGATGACTCGGTCAGTACAGTGCTTGCCATGAAACACAGGGCCCGAGTGCTGGTACTGCCACCTGTGGTGGCCCACGCGGAGGCGGAAGGATCTGTCTACATAGTGAGTCCCAGGACAGCCAGGGCTACATAGTGAGACCTTATCTCAAAAGTCGGTGAGGAGCCAGATAGGGTGATGCACATTTATAATCCCAGCACTTGGGAGATGGAGACGAATGAGTTGTTCCTGAGGCTCACTAGCGAACTAACACCTAGTGTACTTAGTAAGTTCCAGGCCAGTGAGAGACCCTGCCTCAAAAGGAAAGTATTTATCAATACAAACACACACACACACACACACACACACACACACACACACACACACACAGGGGCTGGGAGAGAGTGAGACCTGGCATCTTGATGTTAAACTCCTAGCCTCTCAAACTCTGAGAATATGTATGTGTTGTTTTAAATCACTTGACTCTAAGAAATGGAAACAGCACCTAGACAAATCGGAACCCGGTCCTGAGTTCAGTTCCCAGCAACCACATGGTGGCTCACAACCATCTGTAATGAGATCTGGTGCCCTCTTCTGGCCTGCAGGCTTACATGCAGGCAGAACTCTGTATACATAATAAATAAATCTTCAAAAAAATAAAAATTTCACATCCATCAAACTTGAAATGTGCTTCCCAATGAGCATGATTCCGGTCCTTGGGAGTCTAAGGCTACAGACTACCTGAAACTGATGTGGTAGTGCATATCTGTAACATCAGAATTTAGAAGTTGGCAGGTAAAGGCAAGAAGATCAGAAGATAGGTCATTCTTAGCCACATAGAAAGTTCCAGGCTAGCCTGAGCTACATGATCTCCCGTTTCAAAGAGAACTGTGCTTATCAAGGCACACAGGGCCCAGTGGCCCTGACTGGGTGCCAGTCCTGCAGCTACCTGATGGCAGAACCCAGGCCCCGGGGCCTCCATACAGCTCCTACCGGGCCCCTCTGGTGGGACTGGGTTAGCCTGACGCTGCTCTTCTGGGATGTCTCTGCAGGAACCCAATCTAGCAGGACCCCTCCCTTGGACCTCGGCTACAGAGGTTGGCAGAGTACCACCGTGAGCAAAGCTGCCAGGTCACCAGCTTTTGTCGAAAAAGCATTCTGGGAACTCAGCCACAGTCTTTTGTGTCCACATTGTCTGTAGCTGCTCTCGGGCCCCAGCAGCCGAGCTGCGCAGCTGCCAGGAGCAGACGGCCCACACAGCCCAATGTGCTCTCTGCGGCCCTGGAGTAGGCACCTCGCCACCTCTGCTTGGAGTGAATCAGTGACAGGCTCTCCTCGTCCGCCAGAATTCTGAGGAAGGGGAGGTGCAGTTCGTCCACGGCATGACCTCTGCTGTGTTACGGCGGGCGGGCTCCCTTAGTCCCTCTCCACCATCTCCCTCCTCCCTTCCGGTTGCCACAGTGGAGTCTCCATGGTGCCTCCCAGATTTCTCTTGGATCGTGATGGGCTGTGAGATTCTCCACACCCGTGAAGCTGTGGTGAGTCAGGATGTGAGATGGACCCCTGACTGCCCACACTTCCCACGTGGAGACACCTATCCCTGGGGAGAAGGGTGCTGTACACTCAGTACCTAGGGGGCATCTCTCCCTGTGCGGTTCACAGCAGGCAGAAGGTTGTTCCGACACAAACCACGCCGCCCTTACACAGCTTACTGAGCATTCTGCAAGGACCAGCTTGTGTCTGGTGTGTGACTCAAGTTACTTTTTTTTTTCTCGAGACGAGGTCTCCTGTAGCCCAGGCTGGCTTTGGACTAGCTGATGATGACCTTGAACTCCTGCTGACCGCAGCCTCACCCCTGTTCCTGACATCCTTTTGAAGATTTATTTTTATTTTACGTGTATGGGTGTTTTGTCTGCACATTGCTATGTGCCACGTGGATGCAGTACCCACAGAGGCCAGTAGAGGGCATCATCACAACTGGAACTGGAGTTACAGAAAGGTGTTAGCCATCATGGGGTGCTGGGAATCAAACCTGGGTCCTCTGGAAGAGCAGCAGGTGCTCATAATCATGGAGCCATCTCTCCAGCCTTTCTCCTCCATTCCTGTTTTCTTTATATCCTGCAAGTTCTTCCTGAAGGAACAGCTTAGTTATCAATAAAAGTGGCCTCCCGCACCTTCTC